>NC_083598.1:17614118-17923899 GCF_020882245.1 Rhopalosiphum padi | reverse complement strand
TTTAATTACATTAAAAAGTGGCAAAAATCCATAAAATTCGTGAAAAATCATTAAAAATCGTCATTAACTACATTAAAAAGTGGCAAAAATCCATAAAATTCGTGAAAAAATCATTAAAAATCGTCATTAACTACATTAAAAAGTGGCAAAAATCCATAAAATTCGTGAAAAATCATTAAAAATCGTCATTAACTACATTAAAAAGTGGTAAAAATTCATAAAATTCGTGAAAAATCATTAAAAATCGTCATTAACTACATTAAAAAGAGGTAAAAATCCATAAAATTCTTGAAAAATCATTAAAAATCGTCATTAACTACATTAAAAAGTGGCAAAAATCCATAAAATTCGTGAAAAATCATTAAAAATCGTCATTAACTACATTAAAAAGTGGCAAAAATCCATAAAATTCGTGAAAAATCATTAAAAATCGTCATTAACTACATTAAAAAGTGGCAAAAATCCATAAAATTCGTGAAAAATCATTAAAAATCGTCATTAACTACATTAAAAAGAGGTAAAAATCCATAAAATTCTTGAAAAATCATTAAAAAATTGTCATTAACTACATTAAAAAGAGGTAAAAATCCATAAAATTCTTGAAAAATCATTAAAAATCGTCATTAACTACATTAAAAAGTGGCAAAAAATCCATAAAATTCTTAAAAAATCATTAAAAATCGTCATTAATTACATAAAAAAGTGGTAAAAATCCATAAAATTCGTGAAAAATCTTTAAAAATCGTTCTTAGCTACATTAATAATCGGTGAAAATTCATAAATTTCTTGAATAAATCCACAAAAAAGCGCTAAAAATCCATAAAATTCCTTAAAAAGTCCATAAATGACGTCACTACCTCCATAAAATACCCTCAAAAATCATTAAAAATACTCAATTAGTACATTAAAAAGTGTTAAAAATCCATAAAATTCGTGAAAAATCATTAAAAATCGTCATTAACTACATTAAAAAGAGGTAAAAATCCATAAAATTCTTGAAAAATCATTAAAAATCGTCATTAACTTCATTAAAAAGTGGCAAAAATCCATAAAATTCTTAAAAAATCATTAAAAATCGTCATTAACTACATAAAAAAGTGGTAAAAATCCATAAAATTCGTGAAAAATCTTAAAAATCGTCATTAGCTACATTAGTAATCGGTGAAAATTCATAAATTTCTTGAATAAATCCACAAAAAAGCGCTAAAAATCCATAAAATTCCTTAAAATGTCCATAAATGACGTCACTACCTCCATAAAATACCCTCAAAAATCATATAAAATACTCAATTAGTACATTAAAAAGTGTTAAAAATCCATAAAATTCGTGAAAAATCTTTAAAAATCGTCATTAACTACATTAAAAAGTGGTAAAAATCCATAAAATTCGTGAAAAATCATTAAAAATCGTCATTAACTACATTAAAAAGTGGTAAAAATCCATAAAATTCGTGAAAAATCTTTAAAAATCGTCATTAACTACATTAAAAACCGATGAAAATTCATAAATTTCTTGAATAAATCCACAAAAAAGCGCTAAAAATCCATAAAATTCCTTAAAAAGTCCATAAATGACGTCACTACCTCCATAAAATACCCTCAAAAATTATTAAAAATACTCAATTAGTACATTAAAAAGTGTTAAAAATCCATAAAATTCGTGAAAAATCTTTAAAAATCGTCATTAACTACATTAAAAAGTGGCAAAAATTCATAAATTTCTTCAATTAATCCACAAAAGAGCGCTAAAAATCCATAAAATTCCTTAAAAAAGTCCATAAATGACGTCACTACCTCCATAAAATACCCTCAAAAATTATTAAAAATACTCAATTAGTACATTAAAAAGTGTTAATAATCCATAAAATTCGTGAAAAATCATTAAAAATCGTCATTAACTACATTAAAAAGAGGTAAAAATCCATAAAATTCTTGAAAAATCATTAAAAATTGTCATTAACTACATTAAAAAGAGGTAAAAATCCATAAAATTCTTGAAAAATCATTAAAAATCGTCATTAACTACATTAAAAAGTGGCAAAAATCCATAAAATTCTTAAAAAATCATTAAAAATCGTCATTAACTACATAAAAAAGTGGTAAAAATCCATAAAATTCGTGAAAAAATCTTTAAAAATCGTCATTAGCTACATTAATAATCGGTGAAAATTTATAAATTTCTTGAATAAATCCACAAAAAAGCGCTAAAAATCCATAAAATTCCTTAAAAAGTCCATAAATGACGTCACTACCTCCATAAAATACCCTCAAAAATCATTAAAAATACTCAATTAGTACATTAAAAAGTGTTAAAAATCCATAAAATTCGTGAAAAATCTTTAAAAATCGTCATTAACTACATTAAAAAGTGGTAAAAATCCATAAAATTCGTGAAAAATCATTAAAAATCGTCATTAACTACATTAAAAAGTGGTAAAAATCCATAAAATTCGTGAAAAATCTTTAAAAATCGTCATTAACTACATTAAAAACCGATGAAAATTTATAAATTTCTTGAATAAATCCACAAAACAGCGCTAAAAATCCATAAAATTCCTTAAAAAGTCCATAAATGACGTCACTACCTCCATAAAATACCCTCAAAAATTATTAAAAAATACTCAATTAGTACATTAAAAAGTGTTAAAAATCCATAAAATTCGTGAAAAATCTTTAAAAATCGTCATTAAACTACATTAAAAAGTGGCAAAAATTCATAAATTTCTTCAATTAATCCACAAAAGAGCGCTAAAAATCCATAAAATTCCTTAAAAAGTCCATAAATGACGTCACTACCTCCATAAAATACCCTCAAAAATTATTAAAAATACTCAATTAGTACATTAAAAAAGTGTTAATAATCCATAAAATTCGTGAAAAATCATTAAAAATCGTCATTAACTACATTAAAAAGAGGTAAAAATCCATAAAATTCTTGAAAAATCATTAAAAATTGTCATTAACTACATTAAAAGAGGTAAAAATCCATAAAATTCTTGAAAAATCATTAAAAATCGTCATTAACTACATTAAAAAGTGGCAAAAATCCATAAAATTCTTAAAAAATCATTAAAAATCGTCATTAACTACATAAAAAAGTGGTAAAAATCCATAAAATTCGTGAAAAATCTTTAAAAATCGTCATTAGCTACATTAATTAATCGGTGAAAATTTATAATTTCTTGAATAAATCCACAAAAAAGCGCTAAAAATCCATAAAATTCCTTAAAAAGTCCATAAATGACGTCACTACCTCCATAAAATACCCTCAAAAATCATTAAAAATACTCAATTAGTACATTAAAAAGTGTTAAAAATCCATAAAATTCGTGAAAAATCTTTAAAAATCGTCATTAACTACATTAAAAAGTGGTAAAAATCCATAAAATTCGTGAAAAATCATTAAAAATCGTCATTAACTACATTAAAAAGTGGTAAAAATCCATAAAATTCGTGAAAAATCATTAAAAATCGTCATTAACTACATTAAAAAGAGGTAAAAATCCATAAAATTCTTGAAAAATCATTAAAAATCGTCATTAACTACATTAAAAAGTGGCAAAAATCCATAAAATTCGTGAAAAAATCATTAAAAATCGTCATTAACTACATTAAAAAGAGGTAAAAATCCATAAAATTCTTGAAAAATCATTAAAAATCGTCATTAACTACATTAAAAAGTGGCAAAAATCCATAAAATTCGTGAAAAATCATTAAAAATCGTCATTAACTACATTAAAAAGAGGTAAAAATCCATAAAAGTCTTGAAAAATCATTAAAAATTGTCATTAACTACATTAAAAAGAGGTAAAAATCCATAAAATTCTTGAAAAATCATTAAAAATCGTCATTAACTACATTAAAAAGTGGCAAAAATCCATAAAATTCTTAAAAAATCATTAAAAATCCGTCATTAATTACATAAAAAAGTGGTAAAAATCCATAAAATTCGTGAAAAATCTTTAAAAATCGTCATTAGCTTTATTAATAATCGGTGAAAATTCATAAATTTCTTGAATAAATCCACAAAAAAGCGCTAAAAATCCATAAAATTCCTTAAAAAGTCCATAAATGACGTCACTACCTCCATAAAATACCCTCAAAAATCATTAAAAATTACTCAATTAGTACATTAAAAAGTGTTAAAAATCCATAAAATTCGTGAAAAATCATTAAAAATCGTCATTAACTACATTAAAAAGAGGTAAAAATCCATAAAATTCTTGAAAAATCATTAAAAATCGTCATTAACTACATTAAAAAGAGGTAAAAATCCATAAAACTCTTGAAAAATCATTAAAAATTGTCATTAACTACATTAAAAAGAGGTAAAAATCCATAAAATTCTTGAAAAATCATTAAAAATCGTCATTAACTACATTAAAAAGTGGCAAAAATCCATAAAATTCTTAAAAAATCATTAAAAATCGTCATTAACTACATAAAAAAGTGGTAAAAATCCATAAAATTCGTGAAAAATCTTTAAAAATCGTCATTAGCTACATTAATAATCGGTGAAAATTTATAAATTTCTTGAATAAATCCACAAAAAAGCGCTAAAAATCCATAAAATTCCTTAAAAAGTCCATAAATGACGTCACTACCTCCATAAAATACCCTCAAAAATCATTAAAAAATACTCAAATTAGTACATTAAAAAGTGTTAAAAATCCATAAAATTCGTGAAAAATCTTTAAAAATCGTCATTAACTACATTAAAAAGTGGTAAAAATCCATAAAATTCGTGAAAAATCATTAAAAATCGTCATTAACTACATTAAAAAGTGGTAAAAATCCATAAAATTCGTGAAAAATCATTAAAAATCGTCATTAACTACATTAAAAAGAGGTAAAAATCCATAAAATTCTTGAAAAAATCATTAAAAATCGTCATTAACTACATTAAAAAGTGGCAAAAATCCATAAAATTCGTGAAAAATCATTAAAAATCGTCATTAACTACATTAAAAAGAGGTAAAAATCCATAAAATTCTTGAAAAAATCATTAAAAATCGTCATTAACTACATTAAAAAGTGGCAAAAATCCATAAAATCGTGAAAAATCATTAAAAATCGTCCATTAACTACATTAAAAAGAGGTAAAAATCCATAAAAGTCTTGAAAAATCATTAAAAATTGTCATTAACTACATTAAAAAGAGGTAAAAATCCATAAAATTCTTGAAAAATCATTAAAAATCGTCATTAACTACATTAAAAAGTGGCAAAAATCCATAAAATTCTTAAAAAATCATTAAAAATCGTCATTAATTACATAAAAAAGTGGTAAAAATCCATAAAATTCGTGAAAAATCTTTAAAAATCGTCATTAGCTTTATTAATAATCGGTGAAAATTCATAAATTTCTTGAATAAATCCACAAAAAAGCGCTAAAAAATCCATAAAATTCCTTAAAAAGTCCATAAATGACGTCACTACCTCCATAAAATACCCTCAAAAATCATTAAAAATACTCAATTAGTACATTAAAAAGTGTTAAAAATCCATAAAATTCGTGAAAAATCATTAAAAATCGTCATTAACTACATTAAAAAGAGGTAAAAATCCATAAAATTCTTGAAAAATCATTAAAAATCGTCATTAACTACATTAAAAAGAGGTAAAAATCCATAAAACTCTTGAAAAATCATTAAAAATTGTCATTAACTACATTAAAAAGAGGTAAAAATCCATAAAATTCTTGAAAAATCATTAAAAATCGTCATTAACTACATTAAAAAGTGGCAAAAATCCATAAAATTCTTAAAAAATCATTAAAAATCGTCATTAACTACATAAAAAAGTGGTAAAAATCCATAAAATTCGTGAAAAATCTTTAAAAATCGTCATTAGCTACATTAATAATCGGTGAAAATTCATAAATTTCTTGACTAAATCCACAAAAAAGCGCTAAAAATCCATAAAATTCCTTAAAATGTCCATAAATGACGTCACTACCTCATAAAATACCCTCAAAAATCATTTAAAATACTCAATTAGTACATTAAAAAGTGTTAAAAATCCATAAAATTCGTGAAAAATCTTTAAAAATCGTCATTAACTACATTAAAAAGTGTTAAAAATCCATAAAATTCGTGAAAAATCTTTAAAAATCGTCATTAACTACATTAAAAAGTGGTAAAAATCCATAAAATTCGTGAAAAATCATTAAAAATCGTCATTAACTACATTAAAAAGTGGTAAAAATCCATAAAATTCGTGAAAAATCTTTAAAAATCGTCATTAACTACATTAAAAACCGATGAAAATTCATAAATTTCTTGAATAAATCCACAAAAAAGCGCTAAAAATCCATAAAATTCCTTAAAAAGTCCATAAATGACGTCACTACCTCCATAAAATACCCTCAAAAATTATTAAAAATACTCAATTAGTACATTAAAAAGTGTTAAAAATCCATAAAATTCGTGAAAAATCTTTAAAAAATCGTCATTAACTACATTAAAAAGTGGCAAAAATTCATAAATTTCTTCAATTAATCCACAAAAGAGCGCTAAAAATCCATAAAATTCCTTAAAAAGTCCATAAATGACGTCACTACCTCCATAAAATACCCTCAAAAATTATTAAAAATACTCAATTAGTACATTAAAAAGTGTTAATAATCCATAAAATTCGTGAAAAATCATTAAAAATCGTCATTAACTACATTAAAAAGAGGTAAAAATCCATAAAATTCTTGAAAAATCATTAAAAATTGTCATTAACTACATTAAAAAGAGGTAAAAATCCATAAAATTCTTGAAAAATCATTAAAAATCGTCATTAACTACATTAAAAAGTGGCAAAATCCATAAAATTCTTAAAAAATCATTAAAAATCGTCATTAACTACATAAAAAAGTGGTAAAAATCCATAAAATTCGTGAAAAATCTTTAAAAATCGTCATTAGCTACATTAATAATCGGTGAAAATTTATAAATTTCTTGAATAAATCCACAAAAAAAGCGCTAAAAATCCATAAAATTCCTTAAAAAGTCCATAAATGACGTCACTACCTCCATAAAATACCCTCAAAAATCATTAAAAATACTCAATTAGTACATTAAAAAGTGTTAAAAATCCATAAAATTCGTGAAAAATCTTTAAAAATCGTCATTAACTACATTAAAAAGTGGTAAAAATCCATAAAATTCGTGAAAAAATCATTAAAAATCGTCATTAACTACATTAAAAAGTGGTAAAAATCCATAAAATTCGTGAAAAATCTTTAAAAATCGTCATTAACTACATTAAAAAACCGATGAAAATTCATAAATTTCTTGAATAAATCCACAAAAAAGCGCTAAAAATCCATAAAATTCCTTAAAAAGTCCATAAATGACGTCACTACCTCCATAAAATACCCTCAAAAATTATTAAAATACTCAATTAGTACATTAAAAAGTGTTAAAAATCCATAAAATTCGTGAAAAATCTTTAAAAATCGTCATTAACTACATTAAAAAGTGGCAAAAATTCATAAATTTCTTCAATTAATCCACAAAAGAGCGCTAAAAATCCATAAAATTCCTTAAAAAGTCCATAAATGACGTCACTACCTCCATAAAATACCCTCAAAAATTATTAAAAATACTCAATTAGTACATTAAAAAGTGTTAATAATCCATAAAATTCGTGAAAAATCATTAAAAAATCGTCATTAACTACATTAAAAAGAGGTAAAAATCCATAAAATTCTTGAAAAATCATTAAAAATTGTCATTAACTACATTAAAAAGAGGTAAAATCCATAAAATTCTTGAAAAATCATTAAAAATCGTCATTAACTACATTAAAAAGTGGCAAAAATCCATAAAATTCTTAAAAATCATTAAAAATCGTCATTAACTACATAAAAAGTGGTAAAAATCCATAAAATTCGTGAAAAATCTTTAAAAAATCGTCATTAGCTACATTAATAATCGGTGAAAATTTATAAATTTCTTGAATAAATCCACAAAAAAGCGCTAAAAATCCATAAAATTCCTTAAAAAGTCCATAAATGACGTCACTACCTCCATAAAATACCTCAAAAATCATTAAAAATACTCAATTAGTACATTAAAAAGTGTTAAAATCCATAAAATTCGTGAAAAATCTTTAAAAATCGTCATTAACTACATTAAAAAGTGGTAAAAATCCATAAAATTCGTGAAAAATCATTAAAAATCGTCATTAACTACATTAAAAAGTGGTAAAAATCCATAAAATTCGTGAAAAATCATTAAAAATCGTCATTAACTACATTAAAAAGAGGTAAAAATCCATAAAATTCTTGAAAAATCATTAAAAATCGTCATTAACTACATTAAAAAGTGGCAAAAAATCCATAAAATTCGTGAAAAATCATTAAAAAATCGTCATTAACTACATTAAAAAGAGGTAAAAATCCATAAAATTCTTGAAAAATCATTAAAAATCGTCATTAACTACATTAAAAAGTGGCAAAAATCCATAAAATTCGTGAAAAATCATTAAAAATCGTCATTAACTACATTAAAAAGAGGTAAAAAATCCATAAAATTCTTGAAAAATCATTAAAAATCGTCATTAACTACATTAAAAAGTGGCAAAAATCCATAAAATTCTTAAAAAATCATTAAAAATCGTCATTAACTACATAAAAAAGTGGTAAAAATCCATAAAATTCGTGAAAAATCTTTAAAATCGTCATTAGCTACATTAATAATCGGTGAAAATTTATAAATTTCTTGAATAAATCCACAAAAAAAGCGCTAAAAATCCATAAAATTCCTTAAAAAGTCCATAAATGACGTCACTACCTCCATAAAATACCCTCAAAAATCATTAAAAATACTCAATTAGTACATTAAAAAAAGTTAAAAATCCATAAAATTCGTGAAAAATCTTTAAAAATCGTCATTAACTACATTAAAAAGTGGTAAAAATCCATAAAATTCGTGAAAAATCATTAAAAATCGTCATTAACTACATTAAAAAGTGGTAAAAATCCATAAAATTCGTGAAAAATCTTTAAAAATCGTCATTAACTACATTAAAAAACCGATGAAAATTCATAAATTTCTTGAATAAATCCACAAAAAAGCGCTAAAAATCCATAAAATTCCTTAAAAAGTCCATAAATGACGTCACTACCTCCATAAAATACCCTCACAAATTATTAAAAATACTCAATTAGTACATTAAAAAGTGTTAAAAATCCATAAAATTCGTGAAAAATCTTTAAAAATCGTCATTAACTACATTAAAAAGTGGCAAAAATTCATAAATTTCTTCAATTAATCCACAAAAGAGCGCTAAAAATCCATAAAATTCCTTAAAAAGTCCATAAATGACGTCACTACCTCCATAAAATACCCTCAAAAATTATTAAAAATACTCAATTAGTACATTAAAAAGTGTTAATAATCCATAAAATTCGTGAAAAATCATTAAAAATCGTCATTAACTACATTAAAAAGAGGTAAAAATCCATAAAATTCTTGAAAAATCATTAAAAATTGTCATTAACTACATTAAAAAGAGGTAAAAATCCATAAAATTCTTGAAAAATCATTAAAAATCGTCATTAACTACATTAAAAAGTGGCAAAAATCCATAAAATTCTTAAAAAATCATTAAAAATCGTCATTAACTACATAAAAAAGTGGTAAAAATCCATAAAATTCGTGAAAAATCTTTAAAAATCGTCATTAGCTACATTAATAATCGGTGAAAATTTATAAATTTCTTGAATAAATCCACAAAAAAGCGCTAAAAATCCATAAAATTCCTTAAAAAGTCCATAAATGACGTCACTACCTCCATAAAATACCCTCAAAAATCATTAAAAATACTCAATTAGTACATTAAAAAGTGTTAAAAAATCCATAAAATTCGTGAAAAATCTTTAAAAATCGTCATTAACTACATTAAAAAGTGGTAAAAATCCATAAAATTCGTGAAAAATCATTAAAAATCGTCATTAACTACATTAAAAAGTGGTAAAAATCCATAAAATTCGTGAAAAATCATTAAAAATCGTCATTAACTACATTAAAAAGAGGTAAAAATCCATAAAATTCTTGAAAAATCATTAAAAATCGTCATTAACTACATTAAAAAGTGGCAAAAATCCATAAAATTCGTGAAAAATCATTAAAAATCGTCATTAACTACATTAAAAAGAGGTAAAAATCCATAAAATTCTTGAAAAATCATTAAAAATCGTCATTAACTACATTAAAAAGTGGCAAAAATCCATAAAATTCGTGAAAAATCATTAAAAATCGTCATTAACTACATTAAAAAGAGGTAAAAATCCATAAAAGTCTTGAAAAATCATTAAAAATTGTCATTAACTACATTAAAAAGAGGTAAAAATCCATAAAATTCTTGAAAAATCATTAAAATCGTCATTAACTACATTAAAAAGTGGCAAAAATCCATAAATTCTTAAAAAAATCATTAAAAATCGTCATTAATTACATAAAAAAGTGGTAAAAATCCATAAAATTCGTGAAAAATCTTTAAAAATCGTCATTAGCTTTATTAATAATCGGTGAAAATTCATAAATTTCTTGAATAAATCCACAAAAAAGCGCTAAAAATCCATAAAATTCCTTAAAAAGTCCATAAATGACGTCACTACCTCCATAAAATACCCTCAAAAATCATTAAAAATACTCAATTAGTACATTAAAAAGTGTTAAAAATCCATAAAATTAGTGAAAAATCATTAAAAATCGTCATTAACTACATTAAAAAGAGGTAAAAATCCATAAAATTCTTGAAAAATCATTAAAAATCGTCATTAACTACATTAAAAAGAGGTAAAAATCCATAAAACTCTTGAAAAATCATTAAAAATTGTCATTAACTACATTAAAAAGAGGTAAAAATCCATAAAATTCTTGAAAAATCATTAAAAATCGTCATTAACTACATTAAAAAGTGGCAAAAATCCATAAAATTCTTAAAAAATCATTAAAAAATCGTCATTAACTACATAAAAAAGTGGTAAAAATCCATAAAATTCGTGAAAAATCTTTAAAAAATCGTCATTAGCTACATTAATAATCGGTGAAAATTCATAAATTTCTTGACTAAATCCACAAAAAAGCGCTAAAAATCCATAAAATTCCTTAAAATGTCCATAAATGACGTCACTACCTCCATAAAATACCCTCAAAAATCATTTAAAATACTCAATTAGTACATTAAAAAGTGTTAAAAATCCATAAAATTCGTGAAAAATCTTTAAAAATCGTCATTAACTACATTAAAAAGTGTTAAAAATCCATAAAATTCGTGAAAAATCTTTAAAAATCGTCATTAACTACATTAAAAAGTGGTAAAAATCCATAAAAATTCGTGAAAAAATCATTAAAAATCGTCATTAACTACATTAAAAAGTGGTAAAAATCCATAAAATTCGTGAAAAATCTTTAAAAATCGTCATTAACTACATTAAAAACCGATGAAAATTCATAAATTTCTTGAATAAATCCACAAAAAAGCGCTAAAAATCCATAAAATTCCTTAAAAAGTCCATAAATGACGTCACTACCTCCATAAAATACCCTCAAAAATTATTAAAAATACTCAATTAGTACATTAAAAAGTGTTAAAAATCCATAAAATTCGTGAAAAATCTTTAAAAATCGTCATTAACTACATTAAAAAGTGGCAAAAATTCATAAATTTCTTCAATTAATCCACAAAAGAGCGCTAAAAATCCATAAAATTCCTTAAAAAGTCCATAAATGACGTCACTACCTCCATAAAATACCCTCAAAAATTATTAAAAATACTCAATTAGTACATTAAAAAGTGTTAATAATCCATAAAATTCGTGAAAAATCATTAAAAATCGTCATTAACTACATTAAAAAGAGGTAAAAATCCATAAAATTCTTGAAAAATCATTAAAAATTGTCATTAACTACATTAAAAAGAGGTAAAAATCCATAAAATTCTTGAAAAATCATTAAAAAATCGTCATTAACTACATTAAAAAGTGGCAAAAAATCCATAAAATTCTTAAAAAATCATTAAAAATCGTCATTAACTACATAAAAAAGTGGTAAAAATCCATAAAATTCGTGAAAAATCTTTAAAAAATCGTCATTAGCTACATTAATAATCGGTGAAAATTTATAAATTTCTTGAATAAATCCACAAAAAAGCGCTAAAAATCCATAAAATTCCTTAAAAAGTCCATAAATGACGTCACTACCTCCATAAAATACCCTCAAAAATCATTAAAAATACTCAATTAGTACATTAAAAAGTGTTAAAAATCCATAAAATTCGTGAAAAATCTTTAAAAATCGTCATTAACTACATTAAAAAGTGGTAAAAATCCATAAAATTCGTGAAAAATCATTAAAAATCGTCATTAACTACATTAAAAAGTGGTAAAAATCCATAAAATTCGTGAAAAATCATTAAAAATCGTCATTAACTACATTAAAAAGAGGTAAAAATCCATAAAATTCTTGAAAAATCATTAAAAATCGTCATTAACTACATTAAAAAGTGGCAAAAATCCATAAAATTCGTGAAAAATCATTAAAAATCGTCATTAACTACATTAAAAAAGAGGTAAAAATCCATAAAATTCTTGAAAAATCATTAAAAATCGTCATTAACTACATTAAAAAGTGGCAAAAATCCATAAAATTCGTGAAAAATCATTAAAAATCGTCATTAACTACATTAAAAAGAGGTAAAAATCCATAATAGTCTTGAAAAATCATTAAAAATTGTCATTAACTACATTAAAAAGAGGTAAAAATCCATAAAATTCTTGAAAAATCATTAAAAATCGTCATTAACTACATTAAAAAGTGGCAAAAATCCATAAAATTCTTAAAAAATCATTAAAAATCGTCATTAATTACATAAAAAAGTGGTAAAAATCCATAAAATTCGTGAAAAATCTTTAAAAAATCGTCATTAGCTTTATTAATAATCGGTGAAAATTCATAAATTTCTTGAATAAATCCACAAAAAAGCGCTAAAAATCCATAAAATTCCTTAAAAAGTCCATAAATGACGTCACTACCTCCATAAAATACCCTCAAAAATCATTAAAAATACTCAATTAGTACATTAAAAAGTGTTAAAAATCCATAAAATTCGTGAAAAATCATTAAAAATCGTCATTAACTACATTAAAAAGAGGTAAAAATCCATAAAATTCTTGAAAAATCATTAAAAATCGTCATTAACTACATTAAAAAGAGGTAAAAATCCATAAAATTCTTGAAAAATCATTAAAAATTGTCATTAACTACATTAAAAAGAGGTAAAAATCCATAAAATTCTTGAAAAATCATTAAGAATCGTCATTAACTACATTAAAAAGTGGCAAAAATCCATAAAATTCTTAAAAAATCATTAAAAATCGTCATTAACTACATAAAAAAGTGGTAAAAATCCATAAAATTCGTGAAAAATCTTTAAAAATCGTCATTAGCTACATTAATAATCGGTGAAAATTCATAAATTTCTTGACTAAATCCACAAAAAAGCGCTAAAAATCCATAAAATTCCTTAAAATGTCCATAAATGACGTCACTACCTCCATAAAATACCTTCAAAAATCATTAAAAATACTCAATTAGTACATTAAAAAGTGTTAAAAATCCATAAAATTCGTGAAAAATCATTAAAAATCAGTAAAAATCGTCATTAACTACATTAAAAAGTGGCAAAAATCCATAAAATTCTTGAAAAATCATTAAAAATCGTCATTAACTACATTAAAAAGAGGTAAAAATCCATAAAATTCTTGAAAAAATCATTAAAAATCGTCATTAACTACATAAAAAAGTGGTAAAATCCATAAAATTCGTGAAAAATCTTTAAAAATCCTCATTAACTACATTAAAAAAGTGGCAAAAATCCATAAAATTCTTGAAAAATCATTAAAAATGGTCATTAACTACATTAACAAGTGGTAAAAATCCATAAAATTCGTGAAAAATAATTAAAAATCGTCATTAACTACATTAAAAAGAGGTAAAAATCCATAAAATTCTTGAAAAATCATTAATAATCGTCATTAACGACATTAAAAAGGTGGCAAAAATCCATAAAATTCTTGAAAAATCATTAAAAATCGTCATTAACTACATTAAAAATCGGTGAAAATTCATAAATTTCTTGAATAAATCCACAAAAAAGCGCTAAAAATCCATAAAATTCCTTAAAAAGTCCATAAATGACGTCACTACCTCCATAAAATACCCTCAAAAATCATTAAAAATACTCAATTAGTACATTAAAAAGTGTTAAAAATCCATAAAATTCGTGAAAAATCATTAAAAATCGTCATTAACTACATTAAAAAGTGGCAAAAATCCATAAAATTCTTAAAAAATCATTAAAAATCGTCATAAACTACATTAAAAAGTGGCAAAAATCCATAAAATTCTTGAAAAATCATTAAAAAATCGTCATTAACTACATTAAAAAGTGGTAAAAATCCATAAAATTCGTGAAAAATCATTAAAAATCGTCATTAACTACATTAAAAAGAGGTAAAAATCCATAAAATTCTTGAAAAATCATTTAAAATCGTCATTAACTACATAAAAAAGTGGTAAAAATCCATAAAATTCGTGAAAAATCTTTAAAAATCGTCATTAACTACATTAATAATCGGTGAAAAATTCATAAATTTTCTTGAATAAATCCACAAAAAAGCGCTAAAAATCCATAAAATTCCTTAAAAAGTCCATAAATGACGTCACTACCTCCATAAAATACCCTCAAAAATCATTAAAAATACTCAATTAGTACATTAAAAAGTGTTAAAAATCCATAAAATTCGTGAAAAGTCTTTAAAAATCGTCATTAACTACATTAAAAATCGGTGAAAATTCATAAATTTCTTGAATAAATCCACAAAAAAGCGCTAAAAATCCATAAAATTCCTTAAAAAGTCCATAAATGACGTCACTACCTCCATAAAATACCCTCAAAAATCATTAAAAATACTCAATTAGTACATTAAAAAGTGTTAAAAATCCATAAAATTCGTGAAAAATCATTAAAAATCGTCATTAACTACATTAAAAAGAGGTAAAAATCCATAAAATTCTTGAAAAATCATTAAAAATCGTCATTAACTACATAAAAAAGTGGTAAAAATCCAGAAAATTCGTGAAAAATCTTTAAAAATCGTCATTAACTACATTAATAATCGGTGAAAATTCATAAATTTCTTGAATAAATCCACAAAAAAGCGCTAAAAATCCATAAAATTCCTTAAAAAGTCCATAAATGACGTCACTACCTCCATAAAAATACCCTCAAAAATCATTAAAAATACTCAATTAGTACATTAAAAAGTGTTAAAAATCCATAAAATTCGTGAAAAATCATTAAAAATCGTCATTAACTACATTAAAAAGTGGCAAAAATCCATAAAATTCTTGAAAAATCATTAAAAATCGTCATTAACTACATTAAAAAGAGGTAAAAATCCATAAAATTCTTGAAAAATCATTTAAAATCGTCATTAACTACATTAAAAAGTGGTAAAAATCCATAAAATTCTTGAAAAATCATTAAAAATCGTCATTAACTACATTAAAAACTGGTAAAAATCCATAAAATTCGTGAAAAATCATTAAAAATCGTCATTAACTACAATAAAAAGAGGTAAAAATCCATAAAATTCTTGAAAAAATCATTAAAAATCGTCATTAACGACATTAAAAAGTGGCAAAAATCCATAAAATTCTTGAAAAAATCATTAAAAATCGTCATTAACTACATTAAAAATCGGTGAAAATTCATAAATTTCTTGAATAAATCCACAAAAAAGCGCTAAAAATCCATAAAATTCCTTAAAAAGTCCATAAATGACGTCACTACCTCCATAAAATACCCTCAAAAATCATTAAAAATACTCAATTAGTACATTAAAAAGTGGTCAAAATCCATAAAATTCGTGAAAAATCATTAAAAATCGTCATTAACTACATTAAAAAGTGGCAAAAATCCATAAAATTCTTAAAAAATCATTAAAAATCGTCATTAACTACATTAAAAAGTGGCAAAAATCCATATAATTCGTGAAAAATCTTTAAAAATCGTCATTAACTACATTAAAAAGTGGTAAAAATCCATAAAATTCTTGAAAAATCATTAAAAATCGTCATTAACTACATTAAAAAGTGGTAAAAATCCATAAAATTCGTGAAAAATCATTAAAAATCGTCATTAACTACATTAAAAAGAGGTAAAAATCCATAAAATTCTTGAAAAATCATTAAAAATCGTCATTAACGACATTAAAAAGTGGCAAAAATCCATAAAATTCTTGAAAAATCATTAAAAATCGTCATTAACTACATTAAAAATCGGTGAAAATTCATAAATTTCTTGAATAAATCCACAAAAAAGCGCTAAAAATCCATAAAATTCCTTAAAAGTCCATAAATGACGTCACTACCTCCATAAAATACCCTCAAAAATCATTAAAAATACTCAATTAGTACATTAAAAAGTGGTCAAAATCCATAAAATTCGTGAAAAATCATTAAAAATCGTCATTAACTACATTAAAAAGTGGCAAAAATCCATAAAATTCTTAAAAAATCATTAAAAATCGTCATTAACTACATTAAAAAGAGGTAAAAATCCATAAAATTCTTGAAAAATCATTTAAAATCGTCATTAACTACATTAAAAAGTGGTAAAAATCCATAAAATTCTTGAAAAATCATTAAAAATCGTCATTAACTACATTAAAAAGTGGTAAAAATCCATAAAATTCGTGAAAAATCATTAAAAATCGTCATTAACTACATTAAAAAGAGGTAAAAATCCATAAAATTCTTGAAAAATCATTAAAAATCGTCATTAACGACATTAAAAAGTGGCAAAAATCCATAAAATTCTTGAAAAATCATTAAAAATCGTCATTAACTACATTAAAAATCGGTGAAAATTCATAAATTTCTTGAATAAATCCACAAAAAAGCGCTAAAAATCCATAAAATTCCTTAAAAAGTCCATAAATGACGTCACTACCTCCATAAAATACCCTCAAAAATCATTAAAAATACTCAATTAGTACATTAAAAAGTGGTCAAAATCCATAAAATTCGTGAAAAATCATTAAAAATCGTCATTAACTACATTAAAAAGTGGCAAAAATCCATAAAATTCTTAAAAAATCATTAAAAATCGTCATTAACTACATTAAAAAGTGGCAAAAATCCATAAAATTCTTGAAAAATCATTAAAAATCGTCATTAACTACATTAAAAAGTGGTAAAAATCCATAAAATTCGTGAAAAATCATTAAAAATCGTCATTAACTACATTAAAAATCGGTGAAAATTCATAAATTTCTTGAATAAATCCACAAAAAAGCGCTAAAAATCCATAAAATTCCTTAAAAAGTCCAAAAATGACGTCACTACCTCCATAAAATACCCTCAAAAATCATTAAAAATACTCAATTAGTACATTAAAAAGTGTTAAAAATCCATAAAATTCGTGAAAAATCATTAAAAATCGTCATTAACTACATTAAAAAGTGGCAAAAATCCATAAAATTCTTAAAAAATCATTAAAAATCGTCATTAACTACATTAAAAAGTGGCAAAAATCCCTAAAATTCTTGAAAAATCATTAAAAATCGTCATTAACTACATTAAAAAGTGGTAAAAATCCATAAAATTCGTGAAAAATCATTAAAAATCGTCATTAACTACATTAAAAAGAGGTAAAAATCCATAAAATTCTTGAAAAATCATTTAAAATCGTCATTAACTACATAAAAAAGTGGTAAAAATCCATAAAATTCTTGAAAAATCATTAAAAATCGTCATTAACTACATTAAAAAGTGGTAATAATCCATAAAATTCTTGAAAAATCATTAAAAATCTTCATTAACTACATTAAAAAGTGGCAAAAATCCATAAAATTCTTAAAAAAATCATTAAAAATCGTCATTAACTACATTAAAAAGTGGCAAAAATCCATAAAATTCTTAAAAAATCTCAAATTAGTACATTAAAAAGTGTTAAAAATCCATAAAAATCGTGAAAAATCATTAAAAATCATCATTAACTACATTAAAAAGAGGTAAAAATCCATAAAATTCGTGAAAAATCTTTAAAAATCCTCATTAACTACATTAATAATCGGTGAAAATTCATAAATTTCTTGAATAAATCCACAAAAAAGCGCTAAAAATCCATAAAATTCCTTAAAAAGTCCATAA
This sequence comes from Rhopalosiphum padi, assembly GCF_020882245.1. NCBI lineage: Eukaryota > Metazoa > Arthropoda > Insecta > Hemiptera > Aphididae > Rhopalosiphum > Rhopalosiphum padi. The sequence continues at coordinate 17,905,682 of NC_083598.1, read as the reverse complement.
ATGACGTCATTACCTCCATAAAATACCCTCAATAATCATTAAAAATACTCAATTAGTACATTAAAAATTGTTAAAAATCCATAAAATTCTTAAAAAATCATTAAAAATCGTCATTAACTACATTAAAAAGTGGCAAAAATCCATAAAATTCTTGAAAAATCATTAAAAATCGTCATTAACTACATTAAAAAGTGGCAAAAATCCATAAAAATCGTGAAAAATCTTTAAAAATCGTCATTAACTACATTAAAAATCGGTGAAAATTCATAAATTTCTTGAATAAATCCATAAAATACACTCAAAAATCATTAAAAACACTCAATTAGTACATTAAAAAGTGGTAAAAATCCAAAAAATTCGTGAAAAATCTTTAAAAATCGTCATTAACTACATTAAAAAGTGGCAAAAATCCATAAAATTCTTAAAAAATCATTAAAAATCGTCATTAACTACATTAAAAAGTGGCAAAAATCCCTAAAATTCTTGAAAAATCATTAAAAATCGTCATTAACTACATTAAAAAGTGGTAAAAATCCATAAAATTCGTGAAAAATCATTAAAAATCGTCATTATCTACATTAAAAAGAGGTAAAAATCCATAAAATTCTTGAAAAATCATTTAAAATCGTCATTAACTACATAAAAAAGTGGTAAAAATCCATAAAATTCTTGAAAAATCATTAAAAATCGTCATTAACTACATTAAAAAGTGGTAATAATCCATAAAATTCTTGAAAAATCATTAAAAATCTTCATTAACTACATTAAAAAGTGGCAAAAATCCATAAAATTCTTAAAAAATCATTAAAAATCGTCATTAACTACATTAAAAAGTGGCAAAAATCCATAAAATTCTTAAAAAATCTCAAATTAGTACATTAAAAAGTGTTAAAAATCCATAAAAATCGTGAAAAATCATTAAAAATCGTCATTAACTACATTAAAAAGAGGTAAAAATCCATAAAATTCGTGAAAAATCTTTAAAAATCCTCATTAACTACATTAATAATCGGTGAAAATTCATAAATTTCTTGAATAAATCCACAAAAAAGCGCTAAAAATCCATAAAATTCCTTAAAAAGTCCATAAATGACGACATTACCTCCATAAAATACCCTCAATAATCATTAAAAATACTCAATTAGTACATTAAAAATTGTTAAAAATCCATAAAATTCTTAAAAAATCATTAAAAATCGTCATTAACTACATTAAAAAGTGGCAAAAATCCATAAAATTCTTGAAAAATCATTAAAAATCGTCATTAACTACATTAAAAAGTGGCAAAAATCCATAAAATTCTTGAAAAATCATTAAAAATCGTCATTAACTACATTAAAAAGAGGTAAAAATCCATAAAATTCTTGAAAAATCATTTAAAATCGTCATTAACTACATTAAAAAGTGGTAAAAATCCATAAAATTCTTGAAAAATCATTAAAAATCGTCATTAACTACATTAAAAAGTGGTAAAAATCCATAAAATTCGTGAAAAATCATTAAAAATCGTCATTAACTACATTAAAAAGAGGTAAAAATCCATAAAATTCTTGAAAAATCATTAAAAATCGTCATTAACGACATTAAAAAGTGGCAAAAATCCATAAAATTCTTGAAAAATCATTAAAAATCGTCATTAACTACATTAAAAATCGGTGAAAATTCATAAATTTCTTGAATAAATCCACAAAAAAGCGCTAAAAACCATAAAATTCCTTAAAAAGTCCATAAATGACGTCACTACCTCCATAAAATACCCTCAAAAATCATTAAAAATACTCAATTAGTACATTAAAAAGTGGTCAAAATCCATAAAATTCGTGAAAAATCATTAAAAATCGTCATTAACTACATTAAAAAGTGGCAAAAATCCATAAAATTCTTAAAAAATCATTAAAAATCGTCATTAACTACATTAAAAAGTGGCAAAAATCCATAAAATTCTTGAAAAATCATTAAAAATCGTCATTAACTACATTAAAAAGTGGTAAAAATCCATAAAATTCGTGAAAAATCATTAAAAATCGTCATTAACTACATTAAAAAGAGGTAAAAATCCATAAAATTCTTGAAAAATCATTTAAAATCGTCATTAACTACATAAAAAAGTGGTAAAAATCCATAAAATTCTTGAAAAATCATTAAAAATCGTCATTAACTACATTAAAAAGTGGTAATAATCCATAAAATTCTTGAAAAATCATTAAAAATCGTCATTAACTACATTAAAAAGTGGTAATAATCCATAAAATTCTTGAAAAATCATTAAAAATCGTCATTAACTACATTAAAAAGAGGTAAAAATCCATAAAATTCTTGAAAAATCATTAAAAATCGTCATTAACGACATTAAAAAGTGGCAAAAATCCATAAAATTCGTGAAAAATCTTTAAAAATCCTCATTAACTACATTAATAATCGGTGAAAATTCATAAATTTCTTGAATAAATCCACAAAAAAGCGCTAAAAATCCATAAAATTCCTTAAAAAGTCCATAAATGACGTCATTACCTCCATAAAATACCCTCAATAATCATTAAAAATACTCAATTAGTACATTAAAAATTGTTAAAAATCCATAAAATTCTTAAAAAATCATTAAAAATCGTCATTAACTACATTAAAAAGTGGCAAAAATCCATAAAATTCTTGAAAAATCATTAAAAATCGTCATTAACTACATTAAAAAGTGGCAAAAATCCATAAAAATCGTGAAAAATCTTTAAAAATCGTCATTAACTACATTAAAAATCGGTGAAAATTCATAAATTTCTTGAATAAATCCATAAAATACACTCAAAAATCATTAAAAACACTCAATTAGTACATTAAAAAGTGGTAAAAATCCAAAAAATTCGTGAAAAATCTTTAAAAATCGTCATTAACTACATTAAAAAGTAGTAAAAATCCATAAAATTCGTGAAAAATTATTAAAAATCGTCATTAACTACATTAAAAATCGATGAAAATTCATAAATTTCTTGAATAAATCCACAAAAAAGCGCTAAAAATCCATAAAATTCCTTAAAAAGTCCATAAATGACGTCACTACCTCCATAAAATACCCTCAAAAATCATTAAAAATACTCAATTAGTACATTAAAAAGTGTTAAAAATCCATAAAATACACTCAAAAATCATTAAAAACACTCAATTAGTACATTAAAAAGTGGTAAAAATCCAAAAAATTCTTGAAAAATCTTTAAAAATCGTCATTAACTATATTAAAAATCGGTGAAAATTCATAAATTTCTTCAATTAATCCACAAAAGAGCGCTAAAAATCCATAAAATTCCTTAAAAAGTCCATAAAAGATGTCACTACCTCCATAAAGTACCCTCAAAAATCATTAAAAATACTCAATTAGTACATTAAAAAGTGGTAAAAATCCATAAAATTCTTGAAAAATCATTAAAAATCGTCATTAACTACATTAAAAAGTGGCAAAAATCCATAAAATTCTTGAAAAATCATTAAAAATCGTCATTAACTACATTAAAAAGTGCTAAAAATCCATAAAATTCTTGAAAAATCATTAAAAATCGTCATTAACTACATTAAAAAGTGGCAAAAATCCATAAAATTCTTGAAAAATCATTAAAAATCGTCATTAACTACATTAAAAAGTGGTAAAAATCCATAAAATTCGTGAAAAATTATTAAAAATCGTCATTAACTACATTAAAAATCGGTGAAAATTCATTAAAAATACTCAATTAGTACATTAAAAAGTGGTAAAAATCCATAAAATACCCTCAAAAATCATTAAAAATACTCAATTAGTACATTAAAAAGTGGTAAAAATCCATAAAATTCGTGAAAAATCATTAAAAATCGTCATTAACTACATTAAAAAGTGCTAAAAATCCATAAAATTCTTGAAAAATCATTAAAAATCGCCATAAACTACATTAAAAATCAGTGAAAATTCATAAATTTCTTCAATTAATCCACAAAAGAGCGCTAAAAATCCATAAAATTCCTTAAAAAGTCCATAAATGACGTCACTACCTCCATAAAATACCCTCAAAAATCATTAAAAATACTCAATTAGTACATTAAAAAGTGGTAAAAATCCATTAAATTCCTTAAAAAGTCCATAAATGACGTCACTACCTCCATAAAATACCCTCAAAAATCATTAAAAATACTCAATTAGTACATTAAAAAGTGGTAAAAATCCATAAAAATCGTCATTAACTACATTAAAAAGTGGTAAAAATCCATAAAATTCGTGAAAAATCATTAAAAATCGTCATTAACTACATAAAAAAGTGGTAAAAATCCATAAAATTCGTGAAAAATCTTTAAAAATCGTCATTAACTACATTAAAAATCGGTGAAAATTCATAAATTTCTTGAATAAATCCACAAAAAAGCGCTAAAAATCCATAAAATTCTTAAAAAGTCCATAAATGACGTCACTACCTCCATAAAATACCCTCAAAAATCATTAAAAATACTCAATTAGTACATTAAAAAGTGTTAAAAATCCATAAAATTCGTGAAAAATCATTAAAAATCGTCAATAACTACATTAAAAAGAGGTAAAAATCCATAAAATTCTTGAAAAATCATTAAAAATCGTCATTAACTACATTAAAAAGTGGCAAAAATCCATAAACTTCCTTGGAAAATCCATAAACTACCTCTCTACCTCCATAAAATACCCTCAAAATCATTAAAAATACTCAATTAGTACATTAAAAAGTGGCAAAAATCCATAAAATTCGTGAAAAATCATTAAAAATCGTCATTAACTACATTAGTTCCAGAAATTCGTATTTTGGATAATGGGCGGGTGGCAGTATGATAAAAGCGATAACGGATTACACACACTAATGTTCATTTACTACTCACACATAGCCAAAGCCAAAATGTTCATGTCATACAAATTGCCTAAATATTACTCCTTAAAACATGATACGCTGGAGCCCCCTTAACTACTTTCAAAATCGGTGAAAATTCATAAATTAAATCTGAAATCTGAATATGCTCAAATATAATAATTTTCATCTGTTGTAAATATAAAATTTAAAATTTGTAGTGGCCCTAAAAAGGGCCTTTTTAAAAAGTGCAGAAGCAACAACAAGTAGAATTATTTAGAGCTGGTGTACTTATTAATATTTATTACTATAATAGTTTATTAACATTCAGACAATCATATATATATTTTTGTAATTAAATAATAATACTTGGATTTTTTTATTATTTAAAATACAAAATATTTATTTAATTAAAATCGTATTATTTATAAATAAATATAAATTTAATTAAAAAACGCATTGAACAAATTTAATTATTAATTGTTTTTATCATCCCAATAATTAATAAAATCTGAAAATTAAACACTATAAGGTTTTGTGGTATTGTGGACTGTATGATAAAATATGTAAAAAAGGTGTATCAATGGTCTTAAGAAAAACAAAACGGTGTCAAATCCAAATGCTGGCTGGCTAGCTACGGTATACCATAGATTAAAATATATACTATATAATATAGACCTAGTATAGCATATTGTTTAATCCATTGCTCTAAAGAAAGCTATTCGGTGTCGTCCTACAAGTAATCACGCACGTACTCCGAACACGGCTGTATACGCAACACGCGCGAGACGCTCATCCCCATGGCGTGTTTAAAAATGCGTTTTGGACGACTGCGGTATGACGGTTAGCAGTACAGGCAGTGGACAGTATCGATAAAACGATAAAAGTGATGGTGATTTAATTGTGTTAGAGATCGTACAAAGTGAATTGCATAAAAAAAAAATATGTCATGAAAACTTTTTTCTTTTTTTTTTCAGAACCGTCTAGTATTTTCCATCAAAGTTTTCTAGTTTTTTTTATTATGAGTCATGATTTATGACCATTCGGGCACCTTAGCTCAATTTTTTTTTCGAATTACCTTAGAAGTTATAACATAATTATTTGTGGTAAATATTTTGGTTATGGTCGATTTCGGTTCAACTGCACTTGGAAAATGCAGGTCTTCGCGACGAAATGATTTACAAAAAAATAAAACACAATACTAATAATATACACATATACACAAAATTACCACAATTTTTACATTTATTTTAAGTTTTGAGTGTCCTGCAAATCTAAATTTCTTGGTACTATTCCATTCAAATGTTTACCTACAATAATAGTATACCTATTCTATCTTTTGACAAAATAAAATACGTACTACTAGTATAAAATGTATCATGAATTTCATGATACAGGATACAAAATACAATATGTTATCGAATAATTTACACACGTTTTGTTTTATTATACAACTACATGCACGTGTGATGTACAATTAATGTAATATTGCATTAAAAAAACATTTAATTAATATTACAATAATATAGGTACCTGAGTACCAATGTTAATTGTTAATAACCCTGGGATGACTGAGCTTGTACTTACCTATTTTCAGTTATATCTAAAAACGCAGGTACTTACAGTGAAACATGAAATTAATTATAATATATTTCTTATTATAATGTATTTCACATGAGAAATTACTAACTAAAGGTTGGCTTTAAAAAAAATAAACACATGCAAATGCAACAAGTTCCGAGCACTAGTAATGACCTTGTAATTTGTATATTAAAATAAATGATATTATGTGATACACTACTACTTATTAACGTACTAGGCTTGGTATTAAATATAATCGGCGTAGACGATTTTATACTGCGCGGCGGCAACTATTGTTGGTACAAAATATGGTAGGGCCAACAAAATGATTCGCTGTAGATCAGTCACCAGTAAGATAGTACTGACTACTGACTTGTGTAAGTAAATATTACATTAAGTATTTTAAATTATGAATAATGAATTCAAATTGAGACTTGTGATTCTAAAGGATATAACTTCTAATCACCAAGTAAAAAGTAATTATTTAGGTGCATAAGAAAATTGGTGGTCCTGAAAAGGACCGTTTTAAGGGACGAGAGAAGTAGTGATCGTTCAGTTTACTTCTTCTTGGGAGCTGCTGTTTTCTTGGTTGGAGTCTTCTTCGCTTTGGGTTTGACAGCGCCAGTAGGTTTTTTCGCCTTGACCGGAGATTTCTTCGGTTTGGTAGCCTTCTTAGGTTTAGCAGCGACGGCCGCTTTCTTGGATTTTTTAGCCGCCGGTTCGCCAGAAGTTGGTTTCACTTTCATGGCAGACGTCGATTTCCTCTTCACGGCACCAGGGGCTTTGACTTTTTTGGCCACCGGTTTCTTCTTCTTGACTACGGCCGCCTTTTTTGGTTTAACCTCGGCAACCGGCAGTTTGAAATGTCCAGAAGCGCCGGTGCCCTTGGTCTGAACAACGGTACCGTTCGCTACGGCGGCTTTCAAAAACTTCCTGATGAACGGCGCCAGCTTGGCGGGATCGACTTTGTAGTTGGCAGCCAAGTATTTCTTGATAGCCGGCAAAGAAGATCCTTTCTTCTCCTTGAGTTCTTTGATGGCAGACTTCACCATCACGGAGGTGGTCGGGTGAGACGCAGCGGGCTTCTTTGCCATTGAAGCAGCAGCAGCAGTCTTCTTCTTGGCCGGAGACTTTTTCGCGGCTGGCGACGCAGTGACTGGTGCCTGAGAGGCGGGAACGACCGTTTCTGTCATGGTAGAGTTGATTTTGAACGTAGAAAACCGACTCGAAATTTACTGTTGAATGTAACGCTGAGCAACGAAACGGTTTGTAAATATATATACTGTACCGTACCGACTAGTAAACCGTCGTGATTCGCGTCATTGACACGGCTGCGGTTGTGCAAACGTTTTTCGCGATTTCTCGGCGAGAAATAGTTGTAAAAATCTGACTTTGATCTTTTCTAAAAGCCAGCTAAATTCCAAAAGATCTCATATAGTTATCCCGACGCTATCTAGTAACACAAAACCACCACGGATCGTTATTCTCACGGTTCCAACCGTGTTTTCGTAGTCCATGTTTAATGGTATACCGTATGACCGAAACCAATTTAAAATTTACAAAAACTTTTTAGACACATTCTATACGAGTTTCCCAAGCCTCGAGTGCTTGCAGTTTTCAAATCGACCGATATGTCGATGAACAGTGGCTTTTCAAAATTGACGGTTTTAGGTTACTGTTACGGCACGGCGTCATTAACGTTTATACCATTGACATGTTTACATCACGGACTTTACCAATAAATATAATCTTAATGGTACCTATTCACGTTAAATATTTTTTTTAAATAATCATAGTATTTCACTGTTAAGGGATTTTGGTCGAAACTCGATTTTAAATAAACAAAATTTGACTTATTTATACGTCATCATCGGTGATCTCGTGTCTGATACATTGTCGAGTTTGTACGCGTAATAAACCGACGCTGCAGATTACACTACTATACACCATTACCTATATTATTTGTCCGTGATTTTTTAGCATCTAACGTCTTGTTGCCCCGAACCTTGACGATGTCATACTGTTTTTCTATAAATAGAGTATTTTGTTATTTATTATTTAAGAAGACAAGAATTGATAGTACAAAACGTCGTCGAAACCCGCGGGGAACCTAAGGCACCTTCTAAAGTGGGCAAATGTCCTAATATAACGTAACATTTCAATAGTTGTACTATTAATAGTATAAGAACCGAAGAATTTCCTACAATGATAGATTTTAGTCTTTTGTTGATCCACCGCCAAAAATCTGTACCGTGTATTCGTCTAGCCGTGAGATTCGGTATATCATTATTTTAATATTATGTAATAAGTATAATATGGGTATGAATATGTTGTTTATTTTTAATTAAACGTAGCTATCGGACCTATCGAAATATTTTTATTATACATTTGCATTTTTTCTATCATATTAATGTGATTATTGAAGTAGGTCTGTAGATAATTACGTAATCTTTTGTATAACGTAGGAACAAAGTGAGTATTTTACAGGTTAAAACTTTTAAAAATAGGCACTTTTTAAAAGTTATATTTTTAACAGTGATAAAAAAATAACAAAAGCACTATCTCTAAATACTTATGTAAATTATAATGTATTTATAATTAAATATTATTAATTAACGGCACTGCACGCATTTTAAGTAGTGCTTAATTACTTGAAGATGAGAAAGGGTCGACTTAAGGTCTTAAATTTAATGTCACGAGTAGCGATGAGAATAATCGAGATATCTCAATTATTAAAACAATAATCGATCTTGTAAACGAGTGATTTTTATTCGAATTATAGTAACTCGGAACTCGACCACCTACTGGGGTTCACATCACTCGATTTATTTTAGAATCCTGTCCCACAAAACTCCTAACAACGTATAAAATATTGAATGAATAATAGTTATTAGTAAATTTATAAATGGCTATTATTATTTAAATGTATAAAATAATTTGCTAAGTAAAAGTTAGAATGAAATGTATAATATTATATTCATTGCGATCGAATAAAAATTATTTCAAAGATGTCCATGAAACGAGACGTGTTAGGAACTTAGGAGGGGGTTTAACAATTATGAAAATGTTTCGATTACTAATTCAATCGATGCCCATCACACTACTCCCGACACTAGGTATTTGATTGTAAAATAGTATTAAGTTACGTTAGACGAGTATTAGAGAATTAACATGTAACGACGGTTTGGTGGCCCTGAAAAGGGCCGTTTTAAGTGGTATATGAGCATCAAAAGACGATTAAGCGCGTTCACCGCGGATACGACGAGCCAGTTGGATATCCTTAGGCATGATCGTGACACGCTTGGCGTGGATGGCGCACAAGTTGGTGTCTTCGAACAAACCGACCAGATAGGCTTCGCTGGCTTCCTGCAATGCCATGACGGCGGAACTCTGGAAACGCAAGTCGGTCTTGAAATCCTGAGCGATCTCACGCACCAGCCGTTGGAACGGCAATTTGCGGATCAACAGCTCCGTGCTCTTTTGGTAACGACGGATTTCACGGAGAGCCACGGTTCCCGGACGATAACGATGCGGTTTCTTCACTCCTCCGGTGGCGGGTGCGCTCTTACGGGCGGCTTTGGTTGCCAGCTGCTTTCTGGGAGCCTTTCCTCCGGTAGATTTACGTGCGGTCTGCTTGGTACGGGCCATTGTTGATTTTGGTTATTACCAGTGATGTTAATGTACGAACAAATGTAAAACAGTGATAACCGTCGAATCGAATTTCACCAGTATTTATATACAAAACGGATTCGTATCTGCCGTTCTCATTGGTCGACGAGTTGTCGATAATCGGGGAGTGGGAGAAAACAAATGGAGCATTTCGATTGGCCGTGCGTGCTCCGTGAAACGCATAAATACATTGACGTTTGTTAACCGGGCATCAGTCAACGTTCAGCGTTCATCGCAGCAGCTCTTTAATCAATCAGCTAGAAACTACATAAAATCAACATGACCGGACGCGGTAAAGGAGGAAAAGGTCTTGGAAAAGGAGGCGCCAAACGTCATCGTAAAGTACTCCGTGATAACATCCAAGGAATAACCAAGCCTGCCATTCGTCGATTAGCTCGCCGTGGCGGAGTAAAACGTATCTCCGGTTTGATCTACGAAGAAACCCGCGGAGTGTTGAAAGTGTTCCTGGAAAACGTGATTCGTGATGCCGTAACATACACCGAACACGCCAAGAGGAAGACAGTGACCGCCATGGACGTTGTCTACGCTCTTAAACGCCAAGGACGTACCTTGTACGGTTTCGGAGGTTAAAATGTTTCGTCCGCGATTTGCTATGTAAAAATATAAGACACATATTAAAAAGGCCCTTTTCAGGGCCACCACTTATAATATAAACGTCTCTTAGACTATATGCTCAATTAGATTTGTTTACTTCAATGTATCAAATTGTTTTTGTATTGGTGTATTTTATGGGCACTTTAATATTCATCATTATACCTATTTAAAACAAAATTAAGTAACACATCGTTCTTTTCATAAGTGTAAATTAACTCGAATAGGTGTATGTTAAACAATACGAGATTGATTTCTGTGTAAAAACCAAATTGGTGTAAATACACCACGAATGTGTAATTGAAAATTTGAAAAAGAATTGCGCGGGTAGGTAAGTGTTAATATAAATATCACTGAAATATTTATCACATATTATGGATTGAGACTAAAAAAACAATATACGGAAGGCATTTTTTCTGTCTAATTGATGATGGTAATTTTATAATTTTGATGTATACACTACTTTGTTACAGCTAATAGGTAGATCACTTTGTTGATGTATAAGAATATAATAATACGTTATGTATGGATCTACCTTTTACTAAGTAAGCTTTTATTATATCGGGATTCCCGATGGAGAAAATATACCTTTCTTCATTTGCAGTCTTCTTTATCAATGTTTTTTTTTTCGTGTTACGTTATAATTTTTTATTTAAATTCTAAATCATTTGATAAATTTTTTTGACACATGGATATTTATACTCACAATATTAGAACATATTATGAAATATCAATTCAATCGTAATATTTATTTATTTTTGTAGATTGTAATGTTCAATTAATGGGTACGCAACACATAGATATGTATGTGCGTCATAATACTTATTAATCTGGACTTTATAATAGGTATGATTACTAAGCGCATGATAAACCTGACGACACAATATTACAAAAGTCATATATTATACAGTATACCACTGTACCACCTATTAGTATTTTATACAACTTGTCACGATGATGAACGTTCGAAACATTGTTCTGTACCAAAATAAAATTTAGCTCAACAACAATTTGAATACAATTACCACGTTTACACGCAGTAGTTAATGCGTGTATTGAGTTATTCTGATAGTTGGGAGCATATTATAAAGGCATTTATTATTTAATGCAAATCGAACAGCTCCTTATTCTGGGATTAAGCAATGCATGTAAATGCGAATTAATATTTTAACGGGAATTTTAAAATGTAAAATTTAAACTAATATAATTATTTTGGTCACAAATCACATCCAAAGTATACGTATTTAGCAGGACTAATAAAACCTATGGTATTAAATATCTAATTTTGGTATTTTAGGAACCATCTTTGTCGTCATGTCATAAAGTATAATGGAATTGAAAAGGGGATAAGAGGGTGGGTGATGTTTACAATAAATTGGTATTGGTGGCCCTGATAAGGGCCGTTTTATAAGTTGACTAGGTGGTTCTAGGGGATTAGACTTTTTTCTCGGTCTTTTTGGGCAAAAGAACGGCTTGGATGTTAGGCAACACACCGCCTTGAGCGATTGTAACACCGGACAACAGTTTGTTCAATTCTTCGTCGTTCCTGATTGCCAATTGCAAATGTCTGGGAATGATACGAGATTTCTTGTTGTCACGGGCAGCGTTACCGGCCAATTCCAACACTTCAGCTGCCAAATATTCCATGACGGCGGCCAAGTATACCGGTGCTCCGGCTCCGACACGTTCGGCGTAGTTTCCTTTTCTCAACAGACGATGGATACGACCGACTGGGAACTGGAGTCCGGCACGGGACGACCTGGTCTTGGATTTACCTCCCTTCGATTTTCCTGCTTTACCTCTTCCGCTCATGATTGTATTTGAATGCTTGACTGCTTTGTAACTGATTCGAACTCTGAATGGTGATAAATTCCACCGGGAGGGAAGCTTATATAGCCAAAATTTAGAAAACAGTACTGCGATTGGACAGTTTGAATTGTAATGACGATATTACTTGACTCCGTTTGATATGCAACTACTACTAAACGATGTTGTTTTTCATCATCATTCTGATAATGGTTTTTCGCGGAGAAGCTTCTATTTTAATGAACACTTAACCACTGTGGATCCTATTTGTTCTGTTATACCTATTAGAATTTGGCCAATGGCTGTTTGACGTGTCTCCTTGGGTTATTCATATATACAGTCGCTTTGTGTATTTCAACAACATTCGTATTTGAAGTGTTTCATCGTCAACAACCACAGTTTACAAAAAATTATCAGCCATGGCTCCAGGAGGTAAATCCGCAGGAAAGGCAATGAAGAAATCGTCCGGCAAGGCCCAAAAAAACATCGCCAAGTCCGACAAGAAACGCAAGCCAAAGAGGAAAGAATCCTATGCCATCTACATCTACAAAGTGCTGAAGCAAGTACATCCCGACACCGGAGTCTCCTCTAAGGCAATGAGCATCATGAACAGTTTCGTCAACGATTTGTTCGAACGTATCGCCGCCGAGTCCAGTCGTTTGGCCCACTACAACAAGCGGTCAACCATCACCAGTCGGGAGATCCAAACCGCCGTCCGATTGTTGTTGCCCGGTGAATTGGCCAAGCACGCCGTCAGTGAAGGAACAAAAGCTGTAACCAAGTACACAAGTTCCAAATAATTCAACTTATATTATAACACTCTTTAAAAAGGCCCTTTTTAGGGCCACCAATTTTTTCTATTGATCGATAATTATTTAAATTCATATATTTATCTCCCTACAGTCTATACTTAAACTCTATCAGTGGGTATCTTGCTATTTTAAAAGTGGCAATACTTACTCTACACACTTTTCTCGATTTTTTTTTATCATACACCAGTCAATATCTTGGTAAGTATAAGTCATTTTCAAATAACTTTTTTAAACTTTCTAGGTTTTACTGTGTTATAATTTTGATAATTTTAACTGCCCCTCTTATTAGATAAAACACTATCAACTTTTGATTTTCAAATGACGATACCTCTTTTCGATCATATTGAAAAAAATTATTTTAAGGTTTACAACACTTCGAGTAATCCGGTTGCGACTTACGAGCGTCATCCTCACGAATTATTTTATACTGTTTATATAAAAACAATAGACAATAATATAACTAAACAATTAAGGTATAATGTTCTTACCGATGCGAATAATATCAAGCTTCCAGGTACAATTTAGAAATATGTATATATTATTTCATATTAATCTATAGTTAGCAGATGTACTATGTGACTGTGTATGACCAATAATAACAATTTTCATTTGTTCAATGTATTTGAATTATAAGTTCATATTACTAACAGCAATTTCTACAAATATAAATTAATTGAAGAACAAAAAAAGATAATCTTTTAAGATGGAGGTGTACCAATAATAAATATTTAGCAATAATTTTCTCAGGTTTAGATTAACTTAAAGTGATTGAAACTTCTGGAAAACATAATCACGATCAAAATTCAATTGAGAAAATAGAAACACAAATGTTGAAAGAAAATTGCAAAAGAAAAGCTGATGAATCAATTTCATCACGACCAATTAAAATTATTCGTACCGAACTTTTAAATTCATCTTCAATATGATTCGCCGACAATTTTGCTAAATCGTGTCGCAAAAAAGGTATTTTATACGTTCACCTCCGCACGTATAATCCTAGTCTACCGCCACACGCCGCGTAACTGTTTGCAACATATTACGTGTGCCGATCCGTAATCGACGGCGGCCATTGTCTATAATCTACATCATTGAAGGCAATAGTCGGCGCCAATCACAGATCGTCGTATATTCTGAAATTTAGTTTCATACTAAAATGACATTTTTTTAATTTTGATTCATATGAAAAACGTTATTAATATTTATTGTTTTATAAAATAAATACATAATGATTCCTTATCAAACATGTAAAATATTTTTATAAAATAAACAAAAATAACTTTGTAACTTGTACATAAAAAAACAATAAAAATTTTAATAAACAATTTTTTTGCTTCATTAAATCGGCCTCACGTGCTAATCTTTTCTTGAGGTATTGTGAACCCGACAACCGCTCTAATAACCTTATAACTCTTGTAATTATAAAAACAAAAAAATAACAAATCTTCAGAACAGAAAATTAGTTCCCGTAACATAAGTTTTTTTTTGTAATAATTTTCGAGAAAGCTGAACACTTATAAAAATTGTCCATATATAATGAACGACCTTTGTGATATAACCCACTCATAAGATTATCGACAACAAATTCGGTTTGAGTCATACTCTCGGATATATCATTCCCTTGTCTAATTCGTGAGGATGACGCTCGTAAGTCGCAACCGGATTACTCGAAGTAAGTGTTGTAAACCTTAAAATAATTTTTTTCAATATGATCGAAAAGAGGTATCGTCATTTGAAAATCAAAAGTTGATAGTGTTTTATCTAATAAGAGGGGCAGTTAAAATTATCAAAATTATAACACAGTAAAACCTAGAAAGTTTAAAAAAGTTATTTGAAAATGACTTATACTTACCAAGATATTGACTGGTGTATGATAAAAAAAAATCGAGAAAAGTGTGTAGAGTAAGTATTGCCACTTTTAAAATAGCAAGATACCCACTGATAGAGTTTAAGTATAGACTGTAGGGAGATAAATATATGAATTTAAATAATTATCGATCAATAGAAAAAATTGGTGGCCCTAAAAAGGGCCTTTTTAAAGAGTGTTATAATATAAGTTGAATTATTTGGAACTTGTGTACTTGGTTACAGCTTTTGTTCCTTCACTGACGGCGTGCTTGGCCAATTCACCGGGCAACAACAATCGGACGGCGGTTTGGATCTCCCGACTGGTGATGGTTGACCGCTTGTTGTAGTGGGCCAAACGACTGGACTCGGCGGCGATACGTTCGAACAAATCGTTGACGAAACTGTTCATGATGCTCATTGCCTTAGAGGAGACTCCGGTGTCGGGATGTACTTGCTTCAGCACTTTGTAGATGTAGATGGCATAGGATTCTTTCCTCTTTGGCTTGCGTTTCTTGTCGGACTTGGCGATGTTTTTTTGGGCCTTGCCGGACGATTTCTTCATCGCCTTTCCTGCAGATTTACCTCCTGGAGCCATGGTAGATATTTGTTAAAACGATAGCTGTTTACGTCTAAATACTTCAAACACGAATGATGTTCAACGACATAAAACGACCGTATATATTACTAACTCAAGGATAACACGTCATACGGTTATTTGCTAAATTCTATTAGGTATGACGGAACAAAAAGGATTTACCAGCGGTACATGTCTGATAAAAATAATAGTTTCTTCATGAATAAAAATTGCTATTATGCTTATTGAAAACAACATCGTTTGGTTGCAGTTACATTGCCAACGGTGTGATTTAATATCGTCATAACGTTTCAATCTGTTCAATCACAGGATTGTCTCTCTGTTTTTGACTATAAAGGTGCATATTTCACAGACCTCAGACCATTCAGTGTTTGATATAGTTTAAAGCAGTCTACTAAAATCACAATCATGAGCGGAAGAGGCAAAGCAGGAAAATCGAAGGGAGGCAAATCCAAGACCAGGTCGTCCCGTGCCGGACTTCAGTTCCCGGTCGGTCGTATCCATCGTCTGTTGAGAAAAGGAAATTACGCCGAGCGTGTCGGAGCCGGAGCACCCGTATACCTGGCCGCCGTCATGGAATACTTGGCAGCAGAAGTTTTGGAGTTGGCCGGTAACGCTGCCCGTGATAACAAGAAATCCCGTATCATTCCTAGACATTTGCAATTGGCAATCAGGAACGACGAAGAATTGAACAAACTGTTGTCCGGTGTTACAATCGCTCAAGGCGGTGTGTTGCCTAACATCCAAGCCGTTCTTTTGCCCAAAAAGACCGAAAAAAAAGTCTAATTCAACTACTGAACATAATGTTCTACTAAAAAGGCCCTTTTCAGGGCCACTATCATTCATTCATATACGGGTCCCTTATTAGTAGTAACGTGCGCTCTGTAACATGTACATTGTGGTTTTATCATTTTTAAAGCTGACACCGATGATTTGACTATAAATCATGTGATTTTCAAAATTTATAACAGAATGAAATTTAGTTTTTAATGATCTTCCTAACACATTGTATTAATTCACAGTAAACGTCCATTGTTCATTTAACGGATTGTACATCGTACATAGTATGACTTGTAAAATTATATATGAATAGGTAGTACTGCTAGTTATACAGTGTTATAATATTTTGTTTCATATTGTAATAATCAATAATCATATATGAGCAAACCGGATTGGGCCGGTTTTGAGTGTTTGGTTGTAATTTTTTCCTATTATAAAATTTATAATAGAATATATATTATTATACAATAGAATACAATATATTATTTATATCAGTAATATTAAATATTAGTACAAACATTAGTAGCGAATTACTAGAGATTACAGCTACGGCAACTGTACTGTTTTATAATTCAACACAATTATATTGTCTGCTAATATTTGTACTAACTTATCATTACTATATAAAAAACAAAATTAATAAATAATTAAATCATAATGATATTATTAATATCTAATAAACCAAACAGTTGATGTAGCTGTATTCAAATGTTAGATGTTCTAAAACTCAGTAACATAGTGACAATCCGACGCTGTTAACGAGTTGTATAACAACGAAATTTTTCGTACACGAACAGTACAGAAGTACACAAATTGTTTGCTAATTAATTTAAAATCGATATTTTACACAAAATATCGATTTGAGTTATTAGTATAAAATATGTCCACATTATATTATTTGTTGAAATAAAATTCGATTTTATCAAACATTATTTATCGTATCTTCCTTTGACTGAGGGTCAAATACACCTTTTCGTAAATAATTTTCTGTGGAAAAAAAAGGTCCAATCCGATGGTTTACGCAAACAATGATGATGATATTCATATTTATTAGTAATAATAAACAATTAATTATAAAATACAACATACCTACTATACCACACACAGCACAATTAATTGGCGGCCCTGAAAAGGGCCTTTTTAAAAGATGTATGTATGTGGGTATGCACGCATGTACATTAACCTCCGAAACCGTACAAGGTGCGTCCTTGACGTTTCAGGGCATAGACGACGTCCATGGCGGTAACGGTTTTCCTCTTGGCGTGCTCGGTGTAGGTGACTGCATCACGGATTACGTTCTCCAAGAATACTTTCAACACACCGCGGGTCTCTTCGTAGATCAAACCGGAGATACGTTTCACTCCACCACGGCGAGCTAACCGACGAATGGCAGGCTTGGTGATTCCCTGGATGTTATCACGGAGTACCTTACGATGACGTTTGGCTCCTCCTTTTCCAAGACCTTTTCCTCCTTTACCGCGTCCGGTCATGTTGATTTTATGTAGTTTCTAGCTGAAAACTTTGAACAGTTTGAACGTTGAACGTCAACTGATGCCGGGTTACAGATGTCAATGTATTTATGTGTTTCACGGAGCACGCACGGCCAATCGAAATGCTCAATTTGATTTCTCCCACTCACCGATTATCAACAACGCCATCGACCAATGGGGACGACAGATACGAATCCGTTTTGTGTATAAATACTAGTGTGTTTCGTAACGGGGGACCATCATTCATTCAACGTCCAGCGTTTCAAGCAGACAGTCGTTCAACATCGTCATCCACAACGAAAGTCAAGCGCAAAGTAGAAGTCATCATGGGCGGCCGCAGAGCCGGTTCGAAAAGGAATCGGACCCCGCCACTCACGGAATCCAAAAAGCTCCGCAACCAGACCTCCTCTCCTCCACCCAAACAGCGACCAGAACCGCCATCGCCGGAACCATCCGACTCAGAATCGTTGTCAGGCGATTCTTACATCTCATCGGACAACTCCCATCCAGCCAGCGACATCTCGGACCTAGTTCCGCCACTCTCCACATCCGTACCAGGTAGGTCAAATACTGCTACTAATAATATAAACGAAGAAAATGCCGATAACTCTCCGAGTTCTGGCGTAAAACCTGCTTTCCGTATCCCCCCCATAATTGTGAAAAAATCGTCTGATTGGCGCAGAGCTGCTCCAATCATATTCGGCGAACTCTCACCTGAAGTTGTCTCCGCTCAAGCAACTTCCGACGGCTCAATTATTATTAAAACCCGAGAAATTAGCCACTACAGACTAATCCAGAAAATTTTATTAGAACAGAACATCCAATTCGTGACTTCAAAACTTCCGGATGAACGTACATTAAAAGTTGTACTAAAAGGTATTCCCACTGACATCTCTACAGACGAAATTCAATGTGAATTAGAGTCGTTAAATTTCGACGTTAAACTTGTTAAACGCTTTGGCCCAGTGAACAAACCAATGCCAATTTGCTTAGTTATCATTGGTAGTAGCCTTACATCCAAGCATATCTATGAAATTACTGATCTATTTTATGTCAAAGTTTCTGTCGAGACCTATAAGAAATCAGGGCCCTCACAGTGTTTCGCTTGTCAACGCATAGGCCACGGATCCTCCAATTGCACCCACCCGCTTAGATGTGTTAAATGCTCAGGCGAACACAAAGCTAGCCAATGTCCCAAAACTATCGAACAAGACCCAAAATGTTGCAATTGTGGTGGTAAACACACGGCAAATTACCGCGGTTGTTCATATCTCGCCCAAGCCGCTAATGCAAAGCTAGCCAAAAATCCACAACCAAACCCCTCACACCCTACAGATCAACCTATTCAATCCCAAAGTGCCGATACCACTAAAGTGGACTACGCCTCTGCAACTAAGTCCAAGAAGACTCTAAACAGCGAGCAGGTAATAGAACTTTTAACTGATCTCCTTTCAGTTCTGTCCACATCGGATGATCCCAAATCCATGCTTATATCCACTATAAAATCCTTTATTACCCTATTCGCAAACCAACAATGATATCTAGCTTAAAAATTGTACATTGGAACGCTAACGGCATTACTAATAGAATTAATGAACTCGGTGCATTCACTTTCACTAACAAACCTGATATTATACTACTAAACGAAACTCATCTCAAATCAAATCTAAGCATCAAGATCCCAAATTATATCACATACAGGAATGACCTTCCGCCAATCCGTGGTTCTCCAGCCCATGGAGGCACAGCTATCTTAGTTCATCGTAAAATAGTCCATCAACAAATCGACACAAATACAAAACTTCAATCTACATCTATATTAATAAAAATCAGTAATAAAACCACTCTCATCTCTTCGGTTTACAAACCCCCGTCGTCACCCTTACTTACATCTGACCTCGACCTTCTCATCAATAGTGCAGATAATTTCATTATTGCTGGTGACCTAAACTCCAAACATCCTCTCTGGAACAGCCGCAAGACAAATGCTGCTGGATCAATACTCTATAGCCACCTCCTACAAAATGACTACGCAATCTTCGCCCCTGACACCCCTACACACTTTCCAAGCTCCAATAAATGCAGACCTGACGTATTAGACATTGCTTTAATCCGCACTCATCTCCTAGTACACGTCACAAACCTAAATGAGTTATCATCCGATCACAATCCAATTCTACTTGAATTAACTGACTCACCTATCACAACCTCTCCCCCACTTCCAAACCTTCAAATCAATTGGGAAAAGTTTTATCACACACTCAATGCAGAAAAACCTAACACGGCTCTTCTTGCCAACTCCAAGCAAAACATTGACATCAGCATCCAAACATTCACAAATTCCATCCACTCAGCTCTTGACAACTGCTCATACACTCGCGGTAGGGGCAGCCGTCGCCTAGCTATTCCCGCGGAAATTCAACAAGAAATAAATGAAAAAAACCGAATCCGCCGAGAATGGCAGCTAAATCGTGACCCCCAAATTAAAAGATCGCTAAACTCCAAAATCAAAACCATTAGACTGATGCTAAAAACGCATAGGAAGGACGAATGGGACAAGTACATTGATTCCATGAACCAAAACGAAAACTCTATATACAAGCTAAACAGGAGTCTGCTAAAGAAAAAGCCAGCCGCACACCCAATACTAGGTCCAAACGGTTTGTCCTACTCTGCAAAAGAGAAATCTGAGATCATCGCGGATTCCCTTGAACATCAGTTTTCTACCTTTAAGGGCCATGACTTACCTGAAGTAAAGGAAAGCATCGCGACCCTCAGAGGCTCAGTGCTTACTGGTCCCAATATTTTCACCACTCCAGGGTCAATCCAAAAACTTATATCCAAGCTAGCAAAGAACAAAGCCCCTGGCAGAGACCAAATCACAAATACTGCCCTAAAGTTTCTTCCCAAAAATAAAATACTAGACTTAACTAAAATAATCAACGGGTGCTTCAACCTATGTTACTTTCCAAGCGTATGGAAACTCTCGTCCATAATTTCCATTCCGAAACCTGGCAAAAACCATCAACTACCAGAAAGTTACAGACCCATTGCTCTTCTTTCTTCACTCTCAAAAGTATACGAACGTTTAATCCTCCAATCTCTCCAAAAATCTTTAGCTGGAAAAATAAGAGATGAGCAATTCGCCTTCCGTCAAAACCACTCAACTGTCCTCCAACTGACCAAACTTATGGACCAACTAAGCGAAAATCTCAACCAAAACATTCAAACTGCTGCTATCTTCCTCGATGTTGAGAAAGCGTTTGATAGCGTGTGGCACGACGGGCTTCTCCACAAAATGATGTCCATGAATATCCCTTTACAACTTATCAAAATCACAGAATCTTTCCTTTCAGAACGAACCTTCTCTGTAAAAATTGAAAATCAAAATTCGTCACTGAGAAAGGCAAATGCGGGCGTGCCACAAGGTTCCTGTCTTTCCCCTACGCTATTTAATATTTATACGAATGACCTACCTACACTTCCTAAATCTCGTGTCTCCTTATTTGCGGACGACACAATGTTCTATTGTTCAAACCACAACGCGCGTTTTGCATCCTTGCAACTTCAAAATCAAACAAACTTGGCATTAGACTGGTTCAAAAAATGGCGACTTAAAATAAACGAATCCAAAACCACTGCAATCCTGTTTGGCCGTACAGGAACTGCAAAAATCAAAAATATCAATATAAATAACGTTCAAATCCCTTGGTCTAAGAGCGTCAAATATCTTGGAGTAACAATTGACCGCAACCTCAGTTTTTCCACCCACGCATCCAACATTATCAAAAAAGCTACTCAAATTCGAGGCTTACTATATCCAATTCTAAATAAAAAAAGCCCAATCCCCACTAGAACCAAATTAAACCTGTTCAAAATGTACATTATCCCTATTTTAACTTACGCAGGAGAAGCATGGGCACCCTTTATTAGCTCATCCACTTGGAAGAAATTTGAGGCGGTTCAGACTACAGGCATCAGGATAATTTTAGGCCAACCGACCTTTGTAAGGAACTCGGTGCTTCTGCACACAGTCGGATTCATTCCTATCCAACAAACCATTAAGAAAAATGCCTCAGCCACTTTTCATCGTATCGCTACTTCATGGTACAACCATATAAGAACTATTGGTAATTGTTCCCCCTCTCTATATACCTCGAGACATAGACAACGTCCGAGAACAAAACCTTGGGCAACCAGTTAAATTAAAATTATAAAAAAAAAAAAAAAAAAAAAAAAAAAAAAAAAAAAAAAAAAAAAAAAATAAAAAATAGCAAATCCATCTCCAACTACAGCTACTAGCAAAGGCAATAGCCTGGAATAGTATATAGGCGAAAGCCGTGCTACCAAGTAAGTAAGTAAGTAAGTAAAACGGGGGACCATCAGTATTTTACAGTTCGTCTAACACACAACCAAATTCAAAATGGCTCGTACCAAGCAAACGGCACGTAAATCTACCGGTGGAAAGGCTCCCAGGAAGCAGCTGGCAACCAAAGCCGCCCGCAAGAGCGCACCAGCCACCGGTGGAGTGAAAAAACCTCATCGTTACCGTCCGGGAACCGTCGCTCTTCGTGAGATCCGTCGTTACCAAAAGAGTACGGAACTATTGATCCGCAAATTGCCGTTCCAACGTCTTGTACGTGAAATCGCTCAAGACTTCAAAACCGACTTGCGGTTCCAGAGCTCTGCTGTTATGGCATTGCAAGAAGCTAGCGAGGCGTATTTAGTCGGTTTGTTTGAAGACACCAACTTGTGCGCCATCCACGCCAAGCGTGTCACAATCATGCCCAAGGACATCCAACTGGCTCGTCGTATCCGTGGAGAACGTGCATAATCAGTTTTGTTTATATCACCCTAAAACGGCCCTTTTCAGGGCCACCACATACATAAATCAACGATGAATATAATATCTCCTTATTATAAAAATAGAATATTTTTAAATCAAAATAGGCCCATGGAAATGAATTTAAATTAAATTAACTATTAACTACGTTTACGTTTACACGAACAATAATGTGTTGAAACAATTTTTAAAAATTGCGAGTGGCGAATGATTTTAAAACATTGTAATGTGTTTATGCGACCTTTTTTTAATATACTTAAATTGACTAAAAATATGGTTTTCAATTGAAATGCATCTTTTGTTTTGTATTAAAAGTATCATTAAATAATCAATTTTAATTTTTAAGATCCATATTTGACATAAACTCACTAACACTATAATACAACTTCCCGTTTTCAATGTTCAGGCAAACTGATATTTATTTTGAACTTATGATAAACTCTAGTTGCCCGACCTACATATAAGACTGTGCCATATTTTTAGATTGACCGAAATTCCCTATAGATTTTATATAATAATTTTTATCTTTTATATTGTCTCGCTCAAACACATAAGAAACTCGCCCAAAGACATTACTTCTATTATGCGGGTAAAAACGTCAGACCACCCCGTTTACATATCATTAATGCTATGTGTTTTTATCAAGTAAATAAGGACCTTTGTCGTTTTAATATTATCAATTTAAAGTTGTTTATAATCTTATTAGTCAGTAGACATAAGTATTCAAAAGTTAACTTTTCTGGTGGTTACATCCATAGGGGCGTAGATCCAAAATATTATGGCCTGTTTGGTCGGTATGAAAATGCGTATAACATACACTCCACTCAACAATTAATTAGATATTTAAATTTTCGATAATAGTGATTAATAATGAGATTAGCAACAATATCATCCCCCATCTGTCATCAGGTTTTTACCTCACATATAGGTAAAAATAATTTTATTCGCTTACATCAATCGCCCGCCAGACCTCAATTTCTATTTTTTTTTTTTTTTTTTTTTTTTTTTAATAGGTAGGCGTACTAACTTAAATTGAATTAAATTTAAAAATCTTGTATTTTATAATTATATATGTATTAACAAAAATTAAATAATTTCAAAAATTATTATTTACTATTTAAAAAATCGTCAACATTATTTTAAACAATAAATTCTAATAAATAAATAATTTACATCTTTTTTTTTTTTTAATAAGAATGTTCATGGCGATGATAATAATAATAATAATAAAAAAAAAACATTAATGTAGGTATGTAACTTATTGATGAATTTTGGAAAAAAACCACAGTATACAATATCTATCCCTTCATTACCCACAGTGAAATAACTTGGTCTAACGCTTGATAAACGTTTAACTTGGGCTCAACACATACGTGAAAAAAGACTATCCCTAAATAATAGGCTACGTATGCTTAAACATTTAATTGGTAATGAGGTCACTCCTGTCAATATTAAACTACTAATCTACAAATCCTTAATAAAACCCATAATGGACATACGGGCTCCAGCTATGGGGAAATGCTAAAAAGTCCAATCTAAATAAGATACAAGCTTTTCAAAACATGACATTAACAAAAATAGTAAATGCTCCTCCATATATATCAAACCTTACTCTACACAAAGACTGTAACCTAATAACCATTCATGACGAAGCCAAACGTTTCTATAGAAAATTTCATCACCGTCTTTCTACTCATTCAAATCCTCTCATCAAGAATTTATCATCCCTCACAATCACAGGTAGCTCTCCAAGGCGACTTAAACGTAATTGGTGCAGAGATTTATTACAATAAAAAATAAAATTAAAAAAAAAATAAAAATAAAACAATTATTAAACTAAATAAATCCCTTAGGATTTAATTCAAACTGAAAGTGTCATCAATGGGTGGCTTCTTTCCCCAAATTATGTAGGTACTTCATGCTCTATTATTTTTTTTTCTCTTTCTATCTTATAGCACATATACTTATTATGTCCACGTCATGATATAGATTGTATATTTTCTTGTAAAAAAAAAAAAAAAAGAATACAATATTACACTTGTACACAACCATATTGTGAAAATGTATTTAAATAAAAATGCTTACAGTACCGTTAACAATATTTAATTACAAATGCATTATAATTTATAAGTATAAAGGTAGTCTTTTTGTTATTTTTTATCGACTGTTAAAAATATAATTATTAAAATGTACCTATTTGTAAAAGTTTTACCCTGTAGAGTATTTACTTTGTTCCTACGTTATACAAAAGATTAATTACCTACCTACTTCATCGATTAGTTAGAAAAAATGCAAATATATAGTATAATATTTCAATTGGTCGATATAAAATTTAAAACCGTTCACATCAATAACATTTGTAGTTCTTAAATTACCTATCGTCAAAATATTAAGAACACGTATTATTTTATTTCGGTGATTATTTTCTTACAGGTTTTTATTCCGTTTACAATGTTTGGTATACATAAGTTATTCTCCGCGAAAATGTCCCGTTTGAAAAAAAATGCTCTATGTGGCATTGCAGTGTATCAAAAAATATTTGTATATTTACCTATTTCATTGTGATATTATAATAAATATAATATCAAAAGTATTAGAATACAATTTTATGAGTTGAATTGTCTTTAGAATTTACATAATACTTACGTTTGTTATTAAACATTGTCAACGCTGATTGTACAAAAACGAAGCTACACTTCAACCAAGAAGTCATCAAAACGATCCAGAAAGCAAGGCGCATCAGACCCCTAACCCCATACCTAATAATCATTATTCGTGTCCAATCCCACAACAATGAAGTATGAACACTTCCAAAATGTGTTTAAAATCATTAAATTAGGACAGTCACGAATTACATTGCCAAATAGTGGACTAAAATTAATATAACATTTTAATTAATACTGTTTATTAACGTAATAGTATAGGCTTTAGCTGAATTTCATCAAGCTATAATTAATTTGTCTACAACAGAAAGAAATATATTTTATAAATTAATTACGTACAAGTGTACAACCATTATAATGTATCAGCTACAAGACGATTGATGATGTAATTTGGGATATTAGCCTAATATTCTGCTCGTACAGCATATCTAGACCTATATTATAAATACATACAGAGTCTCGGCTGGACTGATACACGGTAGAGATTTTATGCGGTGCATCAAGAGAATACGAAAATCTGTCGTTGTAGAAAACCCTTTAGTTCTTATATTATTATTAATGGTACAACTATTCAAATGTTACGTTATTTGATATTTGCCCGCTTTAGATGGTGACTTAGGTTTTTTTATTAATGAGATTTTATCTCGACAATTATGTACATGAATCTGAAATAAATATAAGTTAGTAAAGCTCACACTCTTAAATTCGGAGGCCTGATTGTAGAATAAAATTTAGCGTATGATTGATTATATTAGCATTAAAATATTAAAATAAAATCCGGTTCCCCGATGGTTTCGGCAACGTTCTGTGCTGTCAATTCGTGTCTTAGATAATGAAGAATAAAATACTCTATTTATATAAAAACAGTATGACATCATCAAGGTACCTGCAACAACACGTTAAATGCTAAAAAATCGTAGAAATAAATAATAGTGTACAGTGTAAACTGCGACGTCGGTTTACTACGCGTACAAACTTTATGATATATATCCGATACGAGACAACCGATGATGTAAAACAAAGTTAAATTTTGTTTATTTAAACTTGAATTATGACCAAAATCCCTTAATGATGTAATAATGTGATTATTTTTAAAAAATATTTAAGGTGAATACGATTAAGATTAGATTTAGAGGTAAAGTCCGTCGTGTAAACATTTCAATGGTAAAAACGTTAATGACGCCGTGCCATAACAGTAACCTAAAATCGTCAATTTTGAAAAGCCACTGTTGGTCGCCATATCGTTCGATTTGCAATCTGCAAACATTCAGGTCTTGGGAAACTCGTATAGAATGTTTTTGAGAAGTTTTTGTAACTTTAAAATTATTTTCCATCATACGGTAGACCATTAAACGTGGTCTACGAAAACCAGGTTGGAAGCGTGGGAATAACGATCCGTGGTGGTTTTATCTTACCAGACAACGTCAGCAAAGCTATATGGGATCATTTGAAATTTAGTTGGCTTTCTGTTAAATTTAAAACCAGGCTCTTAAGATTATTTATTGTCGAGAAATCGCGGAAAATGTTTGCACAACCGCAGCCGTGTCGATGACGCGAATTACGACGGTTTACTAGTCGGTACGGTATGGTGTATATATTTACCAACCGTTTCGTTGCTCAGCATTACATTCGACTGCATTACTTCGAGTTAGTCTACTACAATCGACATCAACTCTACCATGACAGAAACCGTCGTTCTCGCCGCTCCGGCACCAGTAGCCGCATCGCCGGCCGCGAAAAAGTCTCCTGCCAAGAAGAAGGCTGCTGCTGCTGCTAAAGCAAAGAAGCCCGCTGCGTCCCATCCGACTACCTCCGTAATGGTCACGTCTGCCATCAAAGAACTGAAGGAGAAAAAAGGTTCGTCTTTGCCGGCTATCAAGAAATACTTGGCTGCCAACTACAAAGTCGATCCCGCCAAGCTGGCGCCGTTCATCAGGAAATTTTTGAAAGCCGCCGTCGCCAACGGAACAGTGGTTCAAACCAAAGGCACTGGAGCTTCTGGTCACTTCAAACTACCGGTTGCCGAAGTTAAACCGAAAAAGGCAGCTGTAGTCAAGAAGAAGAAACCAGTCGTCAAAAAAGTCAAAGCCCCTGGTGCCGTAAAGAGGAAGTCGACGTCTGCTAAGAAAGTGAAACCCACGTCCGGCGAACCGACAGCTAAGAAAGTCAAAAAGACTGTCACCGCTAAGCCTAAGGCTGCCAAACCAAAAAAATCCCCGGCCAAGGCAAAAAAACCTGCTGTCGCTGTCAAACCCAAAGCTAAGAAGACTCCAACCAAGAAAACAGCAGCTCCCAAAAAAAAGTAAATTGATCGATTGAATCATCCTCAACCCTTAAAACGGTCCTTTTCAGGACCACCAATTTTTTCTAAACTCACTTTGAAATTTTGAATCCAATATTTATTTATTTATGATTCTAGTCAATACGATACAATATAATAATATTCAACAACAATGTGGTTGGTAATGTTTTACTTTAAACGTATTATTAATAATTACTTACAGGTCAATACAAGGATAGTATTTGTGAATAATAACATCAATTTAAACCTTTCTTAGTAGCCCTATCATATTTTTTATCGACAGTAGTTGCCGACTTGCCGTGCAATATAAAATCAGGTCCCAATTATATTTTGTACCAAACTTAGTATGCTAAGTGTATAAAAATGTAATTTATTTTAACCTACATTCTTATATATCAACTAGTGCTCAGAAGTTGTTGCTTTTGCATGTTTATTTTTTTAAAGCCAAATTTAGCGTGATTTCTCTTGAAATTACTATAAAATACATTAAAATAAGGAATATATTAAGATAATACTATAATATAATATATTATATTATTATAATTCACCTATTGTAATTTGAATCAATCTGTTGAAAGGAAATTTGCTATGCCTTACGTTCGTAAGACAAATACAACACATGCGGGTATGTCGTCCTCTTAAGTCTAACTTATTCATATTTAAAATGTATATTGTTATGTAAATTATAGCTAGAACTTTGCTCCCAAAATGGTTTTACGATGAGGCAATCATTCAAATCCTTTTTTTTTTTTTATAATATAATGCACTATAATAAATGTTTAATTATTACATTTTAATTCCTAATTAAGAAATATTTTGAAAACCTCGCTATCAGTATTTTTAAAATTTGAATTTCAAATTTTGTGTAAATGTAAAATGTGTATATTTTATAAAATGTAATTTATTTTAACATACATTCTTATATATCATTACTAGTGCTCAGAAGTTGTTGCTTTTGCATATATTGTATATATCACCATAAATAGTATACATTTTCTAAGTGGTTTCAAATGGTTAATAATTTATAATTTTTTTAAAGAAATACCTAAGAAAAATGTCAATTCTAATGATTTAAATATTTATTTTTTAATAATATACCTACTGGTTTTGTAATAGTAATATAATGTTTATGTGTAATAATAATTAAATCCCATTCCTACGTCTGGTGTGCTTACCTAAGTACTTACCATGTCGTATGAAGGTGGACAGTATACTTGGAAAATCGTCACTATTCCGTGTTTTTCTAAGACTGTTTATTAACCTAACTGTTTTTGCCTAATCAAAAGAATCAAAAGTATTCTTGGAAAACTAAAAAAAATTTACTATTCTACAATTTATTTAGTATACAAATAGGTACGACTACTATACTAATAGAATTAGTATAATATTTAATTATCAAATTTATATTTATATATTATTTTTAACATTAATAATGTACAATTTTTATGACATGTTAGGATATCTTTGATATGGAAAGTGTTTGAGACCGAGTACCTACTTTATTGATAATATTTCAAAAAATGATGGTAAAAATATTTTATTTCAAAAATCATATTAGTTATTGCATAAAGTAGTGCATTGTTTTGGGTAAATGTTGGATAATTAATTGTTGCTTTTTATTCTTTTGTATAAATAAGTTAATTTTTTATAATGATTATGCTATGTTATGATTCATATTATTATTAATATAAATGATATGACACATTCATAAATTTGTATATTAACAGGAAGTAATAAATGTATTCTATTTAAACCTATTATAGTTTATTTGTTACATACTTACATAATATTATGACTGACCCCCTGCCAACAAGATAAACACTTATGGGTATGCTTCAATGCTTGTTTATAATATATACACAAATAAATAAATAAATAAATATTAAAAATTATTTTGTACTTTGTAGCTTAATCGCATTTTTGATTAAAAAATACAAAAATATATAAACTTTAAACATTTGAACTTCCTTGCATTTAGGTAGGATGTGTATTAATAATATATTCTATCTGGCAGAATTAACATGCGTTCGCCAACCATTAACTAAAATTAATTCTACAAACATATTAAACGGGTAATAATAAGTACTTGGTGGCCCTGAGAAGGGCCTTTTTAAACAGAGTGTACAAAACTTATAAGATAAGTTAAATTATTTGGAACTGGTGTATTTGGTCACGGCTTTTGTACCTTCACTGACAGCGTGCTTGGCCAATTCACCGGGCAACAAAAGTCGAACGGCGGTTTGGATCTCCCGACTGGTGATGGTCGATCGCTTGTTGTAGTGGGCCAGCCGACTGGACTCGGCGGCGATACGGTCGAATAAATCGTTGACGAAACTGTTCATGATGCTCATAGCCTTCGAGGACACGCCGGTGTCCGGATGTACTTGTTTCAGTACTTTGTAGATGTAGATGGCGTACGATTCTTTCCTCTTTGGCTTGCGCTTCTTGTCAGACTTAGTTATGTTCTTTTGAGCCTTGCCAGACGATTTCTTCATCGCCTTTCCTGCGGATTTTCCTCCTGGTGCCATTTCTAATGAATGCTAATTGTTGTCAATTTAAACTGTGTACTTGTGTGGTCTGAATACACACCGGACTTACTTACTTGGTAGCACGGCTTTCGCCTATATACTATTCCAGGCTATTGCCTTTGCTAGTAGCTGTAGTTAGAGATGGTTTTGCTATTTTTTTTTTTTTTTTTTATAATTTTAATTTAACTGGTTGCCCAAGGTTTTGTTCTCGGACGTTTCTCGGAAATTTTCGCTATCTAGTTTCACCAGCCATGGGAGGCCACAGAGGTGGTCGCTCCAAAACCAAAAGAGCAAGCACATCCCCTGCTAGGGTTGATCGCAATAAGCAAACCAAAAGGCTCTGCAATTCTCCGCCATCCATTGAACCAAACGTCAAAAAAGGACGCCAGCGTTCAGCAACTGCCTCTCCTGTTCTAGATGAAGAGTCCTTATCAGGTGAGTCATATTTTTCTGACAGTACATGATGATGATGTCGAAATTTACACACCGGACTTACTTACTTACTTACTTACTTGGTAGCACGGCTTTCGCCTATATACTATTCCAGGCTATTGCCTTTGCTAGTAGCTGTAGTTAGAGATGGATTTGCTATTTTTTTTTTTTTTTTTTTTTATAATTTTAATTTAACTGGTTGCCCAAGGTTTTGTTCTCGGACGTTGTCTATGTCTCGAGGTATATAGAGAGGGGGAACAATTACCAATAGTTCTTATATGGTTGTACCATGAAGTAGCGATACGATGAAAAGTGGCTGAGGCATTTTTCTTAATGGTTTGTTGGATAGGAATGAATCCGACTGTGTGCAGAAGCACCGAGTTCCTTACAACGGTCGGTTGGCCTAAAATTATCCTGATGCCTGTAGTCTGAACCGCCTCAATTTTCTTCCAAGTGGATGAGCTAATAAAGGGTGCCCATGCTTCTCCTGCGTAAGTTAAAATAGGGATAATGTACATTTTGAACAGGTTTAATTTGGTTCTAGTGGGGATTGGGCTTTTTTTGTTTAGAATTGGATATAGTAAGCCTCGAATTTGAGTAGCTTTTTTGATAATGTTGGATGCGTGGGTGGAAAAACTGAGGTTGCGGTCAATTGTTACTCCAAGATATTTGACGCTCTTAGACCAAGGGATTTGACCGTTATTTATATTGATATTTTTGATTTTTGCAGTTCCTGTACGGCCAAACAGGATTGCAGTGGTTTTGGATTCGTTTATTTTAAGTCGCCATTTTTTGAACCAGTCTAATGCCAAGTTTGTTTGATTTTGAAGTTGCAAGGATGCAAAACGCGCGTTGTGGTTTGAACAATAGAACATTGTGTCGTCCGCAAATAAGGAGACACGAGATTTAGGAAGTGTAGGTAGGTCATTCGTATAAATATTAAATAGCGTAGGGGAATGACAGGAACCTTGTGGCACGCCCGCATTTGCCTTTCTCAGTGACGAATTTTGATTTTCAATTTTTCAGAGAAGGTTCGTTCTGAAAGGAAAGATTCTGTGATTTTGATAAGTTGTAAAGGGATATTCATGGACATCATTTTGTGGATACACACCGGACATGGTTACCATTTTTATATATAATAATATCAAAACTACAAGTCGTCGACTTATTGGTAAATATACTATAACTATAATAGTTTACACTATCTCATCAATAGGTCCATTATAGCATAAAATAATTGCTTTTCTACCAACATATTTCACGAGAATACCGATTGAAAACAGCATATTTAATTTGTAATTGTTTTATAAACGATGTCGTTTATAATCGTCATACTATTTTTTTTATCCAATTAAACTTCACCTTTTTAGATTTATGAATAATGTATATTTTTTATATGTTGCTCATCGGAGATGTTATACTACCTAATTAGATTACCTTGAGTTACAATCAATCATAAACTCAGTTTCTCCATCCAAGCATTAGACGTAATCATAATTCACAAACGCAACCAATTTTCGATGCTTACTCTACACAGTGCTGTACAACAAATGCCAAATCCCAGCTGGAACAACACTAAACCTTTTTAAAATGCACTGCTTAGGGAACCTTACACCTGTAAATCCATCTGGATAAAATAGATAGAGGCAGTGTCAGAACCATCTTGGGTAAGCCATCAGTCGTGAAGAACTCAATGCTTCTTGACACTGTACACCAATTTACCTAGCCGCCATTTTTGTATACTTGGCACTTGGCAGTATCCTACACACCTTACGTCCTTACCTACGGCTTACAATTTTACATCAGAAACTATATACAAAGAGTTGAAAAATACTGTTCGGTGTGATAATCGCAGTGTATTGATCATAAATAGTAAATACTATTGCTTAGGGAATGGGACTTTTCGGCGCTACCGTTTCGACACTGCCGTATCGGCGATAGATATTTTCGACGCTGCCGTTTCGGCGATAATGACAAAATACATGTTATAATGAAAATAAAGTATAAGAATAAAAAAATAAAAAAATGCACTATAAAATTGCATTTAAATTATATTTATTATAATAACTAAAAAATTGGAAAAAAAATTGTATATTTTATTTTTATAGTATTGTTACTTTTGTATTTATTAGTTGTTTAGTTATGGACGTACTAATTGGCTACTATTACTACTAGCTATGATAAAATTGTTATCGAAATAACTGACTATAAGTTATATGTGTATTATTTTGTACTAAAATCCCAATTCTAATTATTACTATACACTATTTTTATAGTCATGAATGTCGTTGAACTTGAATTTTATAAATTTAGTACTTAATAAAAGTACTTATTAAAATAACTTAATATTTTTTTTAATTACACATAATATTGTACTAAAAGAAATTTTCACTATAACATGTGTTTTGTCATTTTCGCCGAAACGGTAGCGCCGAAAATATCTATTGCCGATACGGCAGCGTCAAAACGGCAGCGCCGAAATGGCAGCGCCGAAAAGTCCTAGACCCTATTGCTTATACTTATGATTTTTAGTAAACAATATTTATTTTATCTTTTCTTATTTCTCCTCTAATAAAATGTTATTCCAAGCTGTAATTTAAACCCAATTCACCTTAGTTAATAACCCATCTCTTGTAAAAATCTTTCGAGCCATTGATGTTTATAATTCTAAAAATTATCGAACATACTAAGTCAATCGTCATCATCTTCGCAACACTAACCTCAATACCTCATAGTAGCAACTTTTCGTTGTACTAATTCTTTATTGTTGTGCATGGATGACAAAAACTCAATAACTTTCCATTTGAGTAATTCTAATACCTAACTCTTTATTTGTAACTACTATCTATAGATGCAGTACTAGTGTACTACAGTAGACGGTCTACTACAAGTACTCATTTAGTTGCTAAATAGTATAGAAAAATAAATGCATTACCGCCATTACCCATTACTCATTAGTAGTATAATATATAATATCCCTAGTTCAATGATTTACATTTTTCTTGATTAAAAATCAATATACAGAAATTAAAATCTATATCCACGTCGACCTCTATAACCAAGCTGAAATATCGTGGAAGTATTGACTATTGTCTTATCTTAAATAGATTGTGAAACAATTTATCATTGTAACAAATATTACTTAAAATACCGAATAAGTAAAATGTTGCCATGTTGGAATAAGACGAATAAGTGTATATTCTAGACACAAATATATTATGTACAGAACACAGAAGACAATATTTGAACAAATTTACTTTGGAACAAAAGGTTATGATAACGATTCATTGCTATCTTTTATTATATTATTTACTATTATTGTTATCACTCTGTGGTCTGTGCAACTCCATAATCAAGGTAGATACTATAATATTATATATATATACACCTAGTCCATAATGTTATGTTTATCAGTCCCACGTGCTGTTTATAAACTATAAATTTACTTATGATAATAATATGAACTAAGCAGTTGCACGTGTTAAACGCAATACCTATCAATTTTTGGCAAATTAAATAATAATGACTAAAATACCTATGTTTATATTTTCATGGTTTTCCCGCCGTATTTATCGATGATAGTATGATACTATGATGGACATTATAGTCGGATAACGAATACTTATTAGTTATTACTTATTACTTAATAATAGGTACATACTACTATGTCCAATAAAAGTTATTTTGATTTTTCCTTGTCATTTGTTCGGTTATTATTACTTCTTCTTGTTATAAATATTATAATTAATTATTTTTAATTTTTTACATTCGTTATTCCGATTAGTTATTCTCACTGTCGAATTTAATATGGCGAATCACATTAACTTTAAAAAATATACTGAGTAAGTACATTGTATAAGATTATACCATTTAATTAATAATTATATTAATTATATCGTGGGGGATGAAAATATTTGCTGTATTTTCATTTCCTGTGCTTAACTATGACTTCTTAGCATGTAATTAGTCACAAAATTACTGGTCGCATACCTAACTGGGTGTCCTAATAAACTATACAACTTATGTCTTACATCAAGAATTTTTTCTGCTTTAATTAAACTGATTTAATCTATATTTATTATAATACTTATATAATTATTTTAGTTTGCTATATAATTATGATGGATCAAAAAATAATGCAACTTCAACACCAGTTTATGGACCTTATGAAAAATTACACCTCAGTGATTGGGGTCAATCCGATATACATCACGATATTGTGCAGGTATAAATTCATGTTTTTAAATTTTTTGTTATACTTAATTAGACATTATTTTTATTTTATTTCTTAGTTAGATATTTTCAATATAATACATTTACTACAATGCAATTCCTTGTTTTAAGCCAATTTAAAAGTTTATTTATGTTGGGTACATGGCTTATTTTTTCTGTAAATAATTCATTTTTAGATTAGTCTAATTAGTTCAACTTTAATAGTCATCTGATATCTACTTAACTTCATAGATATTGTATATTAATGAATCTATTATATCAAATGTTTTGCATACTAATTGGTGGGTATGTATATATTGTATACTTTATTTATTTACAGGCCTTTGATGAAATTAATATTAAACAAATGAAACCAATACAACAGAATTCATTTTTATACTTGATGAAACATTATAATACGGCAATGATTGGTTTTTCAAAAGGAAAATCAGTTTCTTACTTAGCAAGTATTTACTCTTCAATTATGAAAAACAGTGAAGATAAAGTGGTATGTTATAAAATGTATAATTGATTTATGTAAGGAGAACATATTAATATTTTTAACTACTTAAAATTTGTGTTATTATTTAGTTTTGTTTTGTTTTGTTTTTTAATTTATCTAAAATAAAAATAATTGAAACAATACTATTTTCAGAAAAATACTGTCATTGGGCCCAAAGCTATTATACTTAGTAGTTCTTTAGGATCATGCTCTGTATTAGAAGATTTATCAAAAAGACTTTTTTCTTCGACTAATAAAAAGATTAATATTGTTGTAGCATATGAGTCTATTTCAGTACAACACACAATAGTAAGTGAAACACTTCAGAAGATGTCACACTTTTTCTTAAAAGCTTCAAGGTTGATACAGTCAATTCTAAAGACATTTAAAAAAACACTATTGTCAGTAACATAAATGTTTATCGCATGATCATTTATGATTCTAAGATTATACAGAAAATCAGTTATTTGCAAAAATAACTACTCAGGCTACAATGCTACTTTCATAGTAAGAAACCAAATATAAGACGATACCGATTTTAATATTTTCTGTGATATTGCGTTTTACTTTTTTTGATATCAGTAATTCAAAATATTATTAAAATTATACCTTATAGTTTATTTATCTAAACAACAAATATTTCTTTCTGTATCAATTATATATGTAATTTCTAAATTATAATTGTAGCTAAATTTTGTATTAAAAGAGAATAATCAGTTGGTTAACTGATTTTTGTTGATTCCTACAAATCTTCCACCAACAAATAAATTATTATTATAAAATTATTACTACAGTGAAACCTGTATATAACAGACAGTCACGGGACCAAAATAATTGTCCTTTATAGACAAGTGTCTGTTTTAGATAGGTTTCAGTGTTTTATAAGTAAAATTAGAAACATCTGTTTAAGGGAAAATGAAAATTTTGTACGTATATTATAATAATATTGTACATATTATTATAATCTTTATCATTATTATTATATTATTATATTTTAAATTTAACTATAATATACCCGCAATTAACGTTATCGAAATCGGAGATAATGCAATCGGTTGTAATCTGTGTTTTCACGTGTACTTAATTGCGCTCTGTATTGAAACTGTTTCATAGTTTATAATTTGATATTTAGATTTGAACTAGGATTTTTGTCCGTTATGAAATCACAGGGGTAAAATATTAGTGTCTGTGTCTGTAATACAAAGAGTCCGTTATAGACAGGTCTAAATACATTGGAATGCCTATCTTTTTGCTGGATCGGGTCATTTTGTCCATTAAGTCAGGTTTCGCTATAATTGGGAATATTGTTGTAAATGTTTGTGTGTTTTCTTTAAGAGGACTCAGTACCTGCATGTGTTGTCTCCGTCTTACACACGTGATTTTCGTTCACCAGTTTCAATATTGTGCTGTTAGTTTTGATATTAGAGTGAATTGACCTATTATATAATTTAAAGGTAAAATTATTATCCAGAGCCCCACGTAGCCTTTTTTTATTATTATTTTTAAGTAAGTTATGACCTTTTTGAAACTACATTTTAAAATGATCATAACATATAGGCCCTGGATAATAATCTTACCTTTATATTTTATAATAGGTCAGTTCACTCTTATGTCAAAACTAACTGCACAATATTGAAACTTGTGAACAAAAATTTGCCATGTCGCACATGTGTAAGACGGAAACAACAAATGCAGGTTATATATCCTCTTGAAACATCGGTTAGCAAGGTAGGGGAAAAATCAGTATGCCAAAAAAGTGATTATTCTCTTTTGAGATAGAGTAAAGTGGCTCTTTTTTGTATAGAACTGTTTTACAAATATCATTTACAAGCAATTTATGTGTATGGCAACCTCTTAAGATGTTTAAAATGATAAAAAAAATAAAATAAAACTTTATACCAAGTTAAAGTTGTTAATTTAATTTATATTTATTATTTTTTAGGCAGCTTTGTGTAATGGATGTGATATTTTAATTGCTACTCCAACTGGCCTCCAAAATTTACTTACTCAAACAAAAATATTTAGTTATTCAAATTTAAGACATTTTGTTTTTGATAATATAGATCTACTGCTGGATAACTATAAAACTATAGTAACTACATTATTATATTACATTTTAAATAAGAAAATATTTAATTAAAAAAAAAATTTTAGATGGGTTATCTTTTTAAAATTTTAATTAAACTTAAAGAAAAAGAAAAATATAATATACAATTAATATCTGCATCAGTCAGATGGAATGAAGAAGTTGATACATTTTTAAACCAGTTGTTCCTGAAATGGCAATATATTTTTGGATCTCCCCTAGAAGCTGCTCGTTATATGAAAATAGGATTTAATGTTGTACACGTTAAGGATGATAAACTCGAAAAAATATTACGTAAACAATATTTTTAAAGATAAATTTTACATATGTGTTAATTATTATTTAATTCTAAAATTCCAGAGTTCTTAAAAAATAATATAAAGTGCAGTCAAAGTGTTTTGGTTACATCTAATGTTGATGAACTCTGCATAATATCTAGTTATATTCAACAACATAGTTCTAGTATAGAGGTATTGGTGCCATGTAAAATGAGAATTTCTAATGGTAAATTAATTAATGGTTACTCCAAATGACTTACTTTTATATACAAGCTTTATTTTTGTTTAGTTTATACATTGCAAGAATGGAATAAGCCATTAGAAAAAAAACAACGTTTATTAATTTGTAGTGACGATATGTTAATTGATTTTTATATTGTTGATGCTGATTGTTTAATACATTATGATATTCCTGCTGATAAACACAAATTTTCAATAAGATTCAGTTTTCTACAAAATTCTAACAATGTTCTTAAAGTGAGTCTTTTAAACTATATTGTTTTTAATTTAATTAAAAAAAAATTATATACATATTAAGCAATACTAAATTACTGCATATTAAAATAAATAATAGCAATAATTTTGTATAGCTTAAATTAAATATAATATATGTAAGTAATCTTAATGATTTATAAAATGTATGGACATCGTCTCATCCATTCCTAAGTTGATGTGCTAATCACAATTAAATTGCCTTACCAAAACTAAATTTTCATTTTTATTTTTTTGTTTATAGAATAAAGACCAGAGTACTTATATATTTTTAAGTAACAATATTAAAGACATGTTGCAGTTGCCAAAAATAGTAGAAATCATGAAAGTTTTTGGTAAAGGTGAAGTGGATCCTATTTTACTGAAACATGCCAAGGTTTTAAAAACTTAAAATGCAACTAAATAATTATACACATTGATATAAGCAATTAAGGGTACTGGTCTAGTTGACCCTCGTCAAAGTATTCTTACGCTACTCAGATTTAGATGACCTCCGTTACTTACATTTATTGTGTTTTATAATTTATAAGAAACATGGCACAAAAATTATTTAAAGCATTTATCATACTGCAGTATTTCCAGTATATTATATATATTTCAGTGATAATAACAACTGAATTACTGAAGTAGATACTCCATAATATTATCATTGATTAAATACTTAATAATTTAATCGATGATATTATATACTGTACCTGCTGTTATACCTATTTTATATCATTAATTTTATTACACTGATTTTACCAAACATTATTCTTAAAATATCTAATAAGTGTATTTCATACAAATACCTAACATTTATAATTGTCATACTGTTTTTATCTGCAGTATATAAATTTTATATCAAATAATTAGAATTTCAAAAACACGAGATTTAAATAATGGGTGTTTACTGTCTAGACCTGAGTTGCGAAACCAACTAGACTAGTACTCAATTAAGAGGATATTACATAAAAATGAGTTATTGAGTGTATAGAACACAAACAAGAATGAAGAAGTTAACAAATATTTGTCATATATTATTGGAAAATCTATATTTTTTTTAGTTAAAGTATATATTATTATCTATAATAAATATTAAAACAAATCATTTTTCTGTTTTCTAATAATATTTATACATAATAGCTTTAAAATAATTTATGGCGGTATTTGTTAATTAGCTTTTTGTATATTCCAGGTGTATGAGATGAACAAATCTTGATGTGTTGTACTTTTGATATGAATAGTCTAATAAAATTAATTAAATTTTAAATGTTTTTTAGAATATCATTGACTCTCTAGAAAAAGAAAAGATAAATTGTGTTTTCTGCAGCGAAATACAACAATTTGGTTATTGTTCTAAACCTATGACATGCCAGAGTCGTCATATTTTATTCAAGGAACATGATGAACCTGGTGTTAACATTCCTAGGTTAATTTGTATTACTCAAATAGTCTTGTATTAATTAGTTTATAACTAACTATAATTAAACATTGAAATATTTATAATTAAATTAAATAATATATTATAAATTATGGTTTATAATTTATAACCATAGTATTTAATAGTTACATATGAATGCTTAAACTTTTTTTTTTAGATCTGGATTAGCTATTGTAAAAATTTTAAAAGTTTATGATGCATCTCACATTTCTGCTAAACTTTTAAAAGTGAATAATACAAATAATCTCAATGATGAACAACATTGGTCAAATGTAGTGGACCATTCTGATGTCATTAATTCTAAGCTCAGTTCTTACTTTTCAAATAGGAATTCTGAGTAAATTTTAAATTAAATAAATCTAAATAAAATTACATTTTAATATATTTTTAAATATTTTAGAGTTCTTCATGAAAACCCTAACCCTGGAGATATAGTTGCTGTAAAGATTAATAATTCTGGAAATATAATCAATACTGAATATTTCAGGGCACTTGTTATCAATGTAGTTGACAAAAATACAAAAAACCCTAAAGTGAGGGTTAAGCTAATTGATGAAGGATATGTTGAAACTATATCGGTAATTAGCATTTATTAATTTAAATCATTTCTAATATTAAAACCATTGATATATGTTTAGAAATGGAATGTATTTTTGTTACCTGATATGTTAAGAAGTATACATACTACTACTGTCGATATGTTTTTGGCATCCGTTAAACCAATTGGCTTTGATAAAACATGGTGCACCCATGCTAACAATCATGTTGTAAAACATTTGAAGGATGCTAATATTTGCAATAATCCAATTATTGTTAAGGTATGATATTTAGTAACTATGTTTCATATGGTTTTTATGTGTTCAAATTATAATTTTTTTTCCAGATTAAAATGGCCTTAGGAACTACTATATGGATAAAAAAACTATATGAAAAATATTGGGATTCAGATTTAAAGAAATATGGCTTTGGAGAAATTTTGCCTGAGGTTTTATTTAATATTGGCTACGCTGATATAAATTTTGAACATATCGAAAATTTAATAGAATTCAGTATTTCAGCTGGTATTGCCACGCCACTCCAATTAAAAATGAATGTTGAGGATAATAGTAAGTTAAATTAACGATTTTACTATTCATAATTTTTTATTCAATTTTCATGTTATTTTAGAAGAACTCAGCATAGACGAATATATGTCAATTTATAAATTGCCTCAACCCCAATGGGCACATTTGGAGCAAAGTATCACTTTAGTAACTGTAAAATGTTTTATCAGTCCTAAACTGTTTTTTGTTGATAATGTCAAGTACTATGATAGGTAAAATATTC
The DNA here is from genome assembly GCF_020882245.1 of Rhopalosiphum padi. Lineage (NCBI taxonomy): Eukaryota > Metazoa > Arthropoda > Insecta > Hemiptera > Aphididae > Rhopalosiphum > Rhopalosiphum padi. The sequence goes on along the minus strand of NC_083598.1, from coordinate 17,864,579 downwards.
TATTTGTTTGTGTATATAAAAAAACCTTTAAAAGATTCCATTACTATAAAAACTTTATTGTTATAGAATAATTTTATTTTTATTTTTTTTGGAAAATATTTTAAGAACTTGTCATAAATGTTTTCTTCAATATTGATATTCAGCCTTTTTAAAGGTGTTAATCCTCAAATTAGACATTCAATTTTAGATTTTGAGTAATAAATGTATTGATTTTACTGTAATTTTTCAACTTTGAGTGTGATTAATGGTAGCATATTGAATCCAATTGGCTGTATGAGATATCTTAAGTAATTTCCAGTATGTTTTCTTCTATTCGGGGGAGAAGAAATATAGATAATAAAAAAATACATTAAAAAAATTTTTAGTACATTTTAAAACATATGAAGTCACTAACTGCTTGTAATATTAATGGAGTAGTGTGAAATTATATAAAAATTATTCTAGTAAAGTTAGTGATTTATAAATTAATATACAATATTAAAATATGATAATATTTTAGACTTGGCGATCTTCAACTAATGATTGATAAATATGTAGAAGAAAAACAGCCAGCAAAGTTAAAACATGTTATTAGTGGAGCAATTTGTTTAGCTAAACATCCTCAAACTAATTTGTAAGAATTTTAGTATGGCATTATATGTATTCCATAGCTATTTTAACAATTTTTTGGCTTAGGTATAACCGCATTAAAATTATTGAAAAATGTGGTAATGGAATTGTTGAAGTTTTTTTTGTGGACACTGGAGATTTTTTTAATATTAAATTACACTTATTGCTTATAATACATCCAGACTTAATTACTTACTTACCATTCCAAGTAAATATCAATATTGTAGTTAAATTTAAATAATAATAGATTCTTGTATTTATTATTATTATTTTATTTTTAGGCGATTGAATGTAGTTTAAGTGGCATTAAAGATATATTACCTACAGGCAATGAGCTAAATGAACTAATTGATTATTTATTTGATATGACTGAAAATCAATTATATTTAAAAGTTAGTAAATACTATTTTTTTTTATATATATATTTTTTATATTGTATCAATTTTTAATTTTAGGTAACTGACACTATTTCATCAACAACGTTTACTGGCGGCAGTCTCTATGAAGTGATTTTATATGATGAAGATATTAATATTAATTTAAAGTTTCAGACTAAATTCAGTCAATATTGTGATCACGCTAAAATGTCTACATTTTTAAATTTAATAAACAATGAATATAATGAAGATATTATTGTAGATAACGATAAAGATATTCCATATTTTATTGATGAAACTAAATTCGAAATTGAAGATATGAATTCTAATGAATTAAAAATACAACAAGAATTTTTTAAAGAATTTGGAACTGCTGTTTTTGGAGAAGTAATCAATAATTTATAGAATTAATCATTATCAATTCTTAAAAAAACACTTTACACACATTTTTTCCATCTTAAAAGTGTGTATTATAGCAAAATATTTATATTCAGCAGTTCATGTTTAACTTAGTTAGTTTTAATATTAAGAGGACGTCTCACCCGCATGTGTTATCTCCGTCTTACACATGTATGACAGTAAATTTTTGTTCACCAGTTTTAATAGTGTGCTTTTAGTTTTAATATTAGAGTGAATTGGCCTATTATCAAACCCTAAGGTAAAAAAAAATGTAGAAGTGTTTTTTTTTTTAAATTTTAATTTTAATAAAAAATATAGCTTGCTTTAAATTTAAAGTCCCTCACGAACTACAGACATTGTTGTTACCTTTAAAATAGATTATAGGTAAATACTGAATTCAGTGGATTCATATATTAAACATACCAAAATTAAACAGAGACTAGATATGCCATATTGTGCACTTGTAAAATAGAGATATCCAATGTGGTAACTTCCTCAAAATAAGATGAAATTTAGAGATTAAAATATCCAACATTGCAAAAGTATTTTATATTATACAATAAGAAAACTTTTTTTGGTGGGAGGAGTGTTTTTGAAAAGTAGAACTTTTTTTTAATAAATATACAAAAACAAAAATGAAAATTAGGTATACTTATAATACTTTTTTGAAATACAAACATTGATATAGCAAAAATAACGTTAAAATTGAATAAGTAAATAACCATACAAAAACCCAAGTATGTCGGGGGGGGGGGGGTGTTTGAACACCCAAAACACTGCCCTGTGCACGTACCTGATATATTATACAATGTGTCAACATATACTTTTATTGATAAGATTACCAAATTTGAAGGTTTTTCAATACTAAAACTATTATAAATCCTTAAAAAAAAAACAATGATTAATAATTTACAAAACAGAAATTAATGTATATATAGTAAGTTATTCTATTGTCAATATTTAAAATTAAAAAGGTATTTTATTTTTAGGCTTATGCAAAAATGTTTGAAAGTACAGATCAAAATATTCAAGATGTCAAAAAAGAAGATTCTTTAACAATCACAGATATAACACCATTAAATGAAAGTGAACTTCTAAAAGATTACACTAATGTTGAACCATTTAAACCTAATGAAATTATACCCACTGGTAATATAACAATGATAAAGGATAATGTATCTATGCTAAATAATTGCAAACAGGAACGTAGGGAAAAACGACGAAAAATTTGTTTGACATGCAATACTAATATACATTCAATCGTTCCTATATGCACTTGGCATCAAGATAGAAATTTTATTTATTTAAAACTCAATATTCTTGAAATAGATGATTTTAATTTGGATAGTACAATGGAAAGTATTAAGTTTAAGTAAGATTGTATCAGATATATCATGCAAAAAGATGTAGAAAATGTTAAACTTAACCAAATGTTTTATTTGCAGATCTCAATTCAAAAATTTTACATATATGTTTTGTGTTAGGCTTTATGGATTTATTATGAATAAAAATATAATACATAGACATAATTATGAAGGTTTCTATATCAAAGCTGAAAAGTTGTTCAAAACAGGTATGCATTTTATTATGAATAGATTAGTAGTGGGTTGAACTATAAATTATTAAATCATGCTGTAAAATCAAATTTTGTGACAAATCAAACATTTAGAAAATACTTTTTATATAGCTGAATAAAACTGCTTAATAATTTAATCTAATCCAATATACTTCATCCCTACGAGTATGTCATAACTTATAACTACTAGAAGTCTAGATCTACATTATAGTTATTTTTACAGATTACAAATGGCCACAGTTGTTTTTATGTAGTAAACATCATAAATATGTGAAATATGATACAGAACACATTGAAATTAAAGACTTTTCCATCTGGATAAAAGGTATTTTAATTAATAATAATTTATATAAATATAATTTTATAATTGTGCTATAAGGATTGTAGAGCTTTATTCACCAAACATGCTCACTCTTATTTTCCTTTAATAATATATTTTGTTTTTGAGATGAAAACAATTTTTTTTCTTGATGTGATTTTTGTTTGAAAGTTTGTCATAGCAAAATTGCAAATATGTTACCATAGCAACCTCTTGGATTTTTTTTATATTATCATATTAAAAATATATAATGATTTAATACTTTTCAATGCAGTGAAAAAAGTATCAAGTAACATAATATATTAATTGTATACATTAATTTTTTTTTTCAAATGAAAATCATAATTTGTCTTGTAGATTATTAAGTATTGAATTTTTGAAAATATTGATGTATCCAAACTAAAATTTTAACAATTTATTTTAACTTCATGTTCTACGGAATAAATAATAATAATAATAATAATAAGTTTAAATGAGATGAGCTATAATGATTATAATATTATAGTGGGTATTATTCTTAGATTCTTAGCAAATAATATATTTTATAAAGATATATCAACAATTTAAAAAAAAAAATTGCTTTATAAATTACAATAAAGGTTGATCCTCATTTGAATATATGGTTCTTAAGTGTACTTAAAAACCCCAAAAATCAAATTTTATTTTGTGTTATTAAAGAAATAGGAGGTGAGAATAATATATGGTAATTCACTTTATTTAGGTTTATCATTTTTGTTTTCTTACAGCCATGAATGGATTTAAATTAAAAGCCAAAGGTGTTCCTCTAAACTTATTGGATAATGAAAGTTCTAATAGTGATTGTTGTAGTGACAGTGAAGACAACTTTGATTTTGACGATGAAAATAATTTAATATAATTTAAGTTTTAATGTTATATATTATCTTTTTTGTTATTGTTAACAAGTTTTTAAGTTATTTTATTTTAATTCTAAGATGACCAGTATAATGTATACCTATATTTACGAATAAATAAATAAAATTATAACTATTTATCAATCATTTTTGTTTTTGTCAAGAATTTATAACTAATATTTTTATTACAAATTTGGTAATTCTCTCGCCTAAAGCTTAATTCAAATTATAATTGATTATAAGGTTTCAATATGTTAAAATGTATAGATGCAAGTCTGAGATAGAAACTTTTAACTTCTAGGGTCCTACAAGGTGAACCAATCTCTTATTCATCAACAGAATTCAAAAGGTTATTCTGAATTTTCATCTCCACAACTTAGCTGATGAGCTGAAAATGTTCTGCCAATAAAGTATATAGACTTCAGAATGAGAGCGATAATCTAGTATTGGTTAACTCAATCAGGCTTCACTTAAATGTTGAAAAACGCTAGTCAATGTCCTTCACTTGGAGAAGAACTCATAACACTCATATCTATATCATAAATAATCTTATTTGAACTTCTGTTTTAAATAAATGAAACCTAGATGTATTCACTAACCAGTAATCTAAATCACCATACTCATAATCAATTAATTTATTGCTAAGCATACAAAACGTTAGGATTCTTAATCTGTGTTTCATCTGTATTCAAGCTTCTATCCTCACTGATAGTTCTTTTATGATCTTTAATTTGTCCTCTATTTGAGTACAGTTCCGTCCTGTGAGACACCTTTAAACTAAACACAACTCGAGTGCATACAAACACCACTTCCCCATTATACCTATTACATGATTACACCCCTGTCATTCGTGCATTATAATTAAAAATAAACTATAGAGACCTAGAAGACAGAAGAATTGGTACCAATCTAAATTTTTCTCAGAGAATTATTGATGGTACATACATTTTTTCAGTTTCTCGACACTCCGTCCACTTCGTTGTTCCATTTGTTTATTGTCTCCTTAAGTGTTTCCAATTATACTTGTAATCAACCCATCAACCAGTTAATATAGCTGACAAACAAGTTGGGAACATATTCTTAAACTAATGGTCATCTTTTTTCTATGTCATCAATCCTACAATGACTTATTCATTGCTATTTGCAGTTATTATTTAGTCTATTAATATAGGTATATAAGTACTTTTCTTTATTGTATATTTTAAATTATTAATTTATTACTGTTAACATTTCCCAACATAGTTAATCAATTAATAAATAATACAATAGTTTACTGTTATAGTAGTTTTCAATAACTACATGAAGTCAGAGCCATAAGTTATTTTGTACCTAGGGGCAAACATTTTCATATGGGCGGGAAATTTACAAAATTATAAAATGATTGTATTTAGTTTATTCCATAAAAAAATAATATAATTATTCACCTTAAACTTTTGTTTTTTAACCATGCAAAAACTCCTTTTATTTTCTTCTATAAATCCTTAGATTATAATATTCTTTTATAATACTTAATAAACTTACACAGGTATATGAACTATTATCATTAACATTGGTTATAAAATATAGGTAAGTGGCAATAAGAAATAAAACTAATTATTTAACTTAGATGAACATAGTGTCGCTATCTGAGATAGAATTCTTAATTGAAGCCATTTTAAGTGTATCGGTTAGTTTAACTGATGATTCAGGGTCAATGGATCCAATAGAATCTATATTAGCCACAAAATTTTGGTTATCCAGATTTCCTTCCAAAATATTTCTTAGTGCAAATAAGCTCCATTCACGCATCACTGGAACAAAATTTAAATGATTAGCTACTGTTCTATTGGTAATGCATAATTTTTATTAACAAATGTATTAAATAAATCTAAAGAATTTTTTTTGTTTAATAAATTTAATCTTGATCAAAAATAGTATGTATAAAATAAATTTAAATTTCCTAACATTGAATATATTAATAAACGAAACTTACAGGGATTTTTGGCATCAAATGCACAACACTCCAACAGTATAGGAATAATATTATCAGAACGCATCTGTAAAGAAAATGTTAAAACTATATATATGTTTATGCATTATTAAAGTTATTGTGACTTAAACTACAATATGGTGTACTTACTAGGTTTTGATGTTTTTGGTTGTTAAAACACATATTTGCAATCAATCGTATTAGATCTGATTTGAACCAAAATCTATTGTGAGTTTGTACATCTGAATTAAATAGAGCTGAGAGATCCTTCACACGACTAAAGTCATTTGAATCATCATTATCCTTGACACACTTATGTATGGATACCAACAAATCTAAGATAGGTATATTGGTTATTATTTAACAATCATACAACCCATATTTTATCATAATAAACTAATCTTATACCCATAATTTTTTTTAATAGAGCAGTGTGACTTTTTATTTCAGAATTGAATTTTTCTATATTTGAAGCCTTAGCAAGAACATTCACCACATGTCTTGTTATTTTTTCTATGGCACAATCGATAAAAAAATTATTTCTTATTACAACAATGACATCTAAAGATACTTCTTTGTTATAATTGTCAAGCCAAATGGAGATAATGTTCATTAATTCATCTTTAGAACAGTCAGGAAGATTTGTAAAGACCAATAAGAAATCTTTTGAATTTGAAAAGATTGAATCTAGAAATATTTTACTAAAAATATGTTTAATTTAATTACTATTATAATCAATACATAATATTATATAGTAGAAAAGTAGTAAAAAGTACCATTGAAAAATTGCAAATTAATGTTATATTCTATGAAATTAATGGATATGACTATGACTACTATTTACAAAATATTCCTTATGTATTATGTATAACACAATACATACCTATATTCCAATTCTTTTAGGGTCCAATGTGTCATAATCTGTTGAACTATATTTGCATCTTTTAAGATCTCTTCTCTGAAGTTTACATCACACAAACACAGATTATACAGCAGCATCATTGAATTATTTAATAGCTTGGAATCCTGAGAAGATACAATAAAATGTCTAAAAAAAATAATAAAAATATTTAAATATTCAATATGAATAAATAATGCACCAATATTTTGACTAATGTGTTAGAACAATTTTGTAGAGATGAGTGTACATTACATAATATATTGATTATTTTTTATGGTAAGGAGTCTTAGATAAAACAATTTACCTCAACGTACTACAGAAACCATCAAATATCTGCCGTTGAGAATTCTCATGGCCCACAGAGAAGTTGGCCAAAAACTGTAGCAATATACTACAGCTTAGGGACTCGTTGGCAAAATAAGTGTTGCAGTACCATAAACAGATTTCAATCAGTCCGGAATCCAACAATCGGCATTTATCAGTATCATCAAGAAAGGGTGAGTTGTTCCGAAGCCAACGAAAAGTGTCTGTAGTGTTTTTCATATCATCAGAGTCAGACTGGCCGGACAATCTTCTGGTGTTCAGGTCCTTTATACGGCACATAAACTCTTGCACGTCTTTATTCTGCTGTCCTCCAGTCGACATCATTTCGTTTGCTTTAGAGGTCGAAAATTTAAATTATTATATGTAATATTATGCGGGTTGTGACGATTAATATAACACTGTTCAACAAAAACACGGCACTGGCTAGCCACCAAAACTAAAGATAAATTAAATTACTTAAATCGCGGTATCGACTGCTGAATGAAAAATACAAAATCACTAGATTCTAGTGATTCTATTAAAATAAATCATTGAACTGAACATTGGAGTTTGAAACTTTGAAAGTGTGCAATGTGCTATTATGTGCATTTACTAATTACCTGCCGCCAATTTAAAACAGTTACCTATTTAACATTAAACGTACGGCGCATAACACGTCTGAACTGGTCGCTACAAGTTAGGACTTAGGTTAGTTTTATACATTCTGTGATAATATGATATCATAGACCCACAGATATATATATATCTGTGCATAAACCTGATAAAAAAAATGTATTATCAAGTCTACGGATTATGCAAACATTGCAAACACGATCTTCTAGGACCATCTTCAAAGACCGTCATACACAGATACATATACATATGGATATTATTATATTAATAAATAACTATATTTAAGTACTTGGACAGGCAATATAGACACATTATGATCTGAGATAGTCTGTGCCTGAGGTACTCATAGACTTGTTGCACTATCATAGATTAATTATTATTTATATTATGTTTATATTATCTATGAATAGTATGCCCTAGAGAGCCTAGATAATAAATATTATTAATTATATAGGCTCTCTAGTATGCCCTTTAGTACTTCTATCCTTTTTCTATGATATTATTGTTCAATGATATTATTAATTCGTGATTATAGACTATAGTGATTATACCGATTATCAATGTGGTAGTCACTAGTCGTTACTAATATTGTACACTGCAATAGTCGTTCGGTCGCTGGTCTTCTCACCTTCACTCATAACTTTTCACTAATCACTTTTCAGTGATTACTGATTATCACACACATAACATTACTACACATCGTTTAAATAACAAATATTAATATTTAGTGTTTACTAGTTAACTACTTATTTATGTATTACTATTTACTTGTTAATGTACTGGAACTGGATGACACGAATGTCAAATTATCAAATTTGAGAGAACTCTCAAAAGTGAGCAGACGAATTTACTTGCCCAACCAAAAGTAATCGCCATTCATTTTGTCCCAAAAATGTCACGACACATATTAGATGGAACAGATTCGCCTTTAGATATTATGGATCCATATCATGTTCACTCATTCTCATCCTACACTAACCAATTGGGGACTGACAAAAAATACTTGTACATGCGCTTCATCGAAACTATTAATTTAATCGAAATGGGTGACTTTGTCGATACAGATTTTTTAATCAATAGGGTAATACTGATTCTTATGAAACAGATTTCCATTGGTAGTCCTCCCCTTTCTATAATGTTTTGTGTTCTGTCCCATTTAGACTTACACCAGTGACTGTGATCAGAAGTTTACGCTACTAATGGAGGCTAGCTTGAATGGCCAAATAAAAATTGTGAGGGAATTGTTCAACAGATTTAATGTTGCAGTGGACAACATAGGAGACGTGGTGCATTTTGGTTCACTTGTCAAAGGGGCTACAGCACTTTGGTGTGCGGCTGGTCAGTATATTGTTTTATTCATAAACATAGACGTTATATTATTAAATAGAAATTGAACAATATTAGATTGGTAATCAAGACCTCAATTTCTTTCTTGCCACTATAAACGTATCTAATGTAAAGTGTAGTCTTCACTACTGTTTAGACTTTTATATTATGTATGCTTTACTAGTTATAACTAACTGATTTCTTTTGAAAAATTGAAATTTTATTAAGGGAATTTGTAATAAAATGTCCAAAAATTTATTGTGTTCTATGTAATGTTCAGTTATATTTCTGTTAATGAACACAAATATATTTTTCAATTAGTTAAAGTAGAAAATTATATTAACCATTACAAATATAAATTGCTTACATTAAATAACATTGTAATGATATAACTAATTGAAATTTTTGATTTTTTAGGAACCGGATCCATAGAAGTGGTAAAAATTCTTGTTGAGAATGGTGCAGACGTTAATTTTCTTACTGAAACTAAGTCATCTCCATTACGAGCGGCTTGTTATTTAGGACATCTAAATATTGTTGAATATTTGGTTGAACATGGGGCAAATGTTAATATAACCAATATATATAATAGCACATGTCTTATGATTGCTTCTCATAATAGTAAGTACATATTTATAATTGTATTGTTACATTTCAGCTCACAAATATAAGAAACCATTTTCAGAAAACTCACAAGAGTACAGAAAAAAGCTATTAGTGTCTAATAGTAATAACTCTATTATTATTATTTATTTATTTGACTCATAAAAGATATATAGTACATTTTTAGCTGTATGATTAATTTACATTTTTAAATTTTATATTACAATAACTTATGATTTATGAATAACTATTTTTTATTTAACAATACACAACATTATTGAATGATTAAAATATTATTTTTATCCTAGATCATAAAGAAGTTGTTGAATATTTGTTGATAAAAGGAGCTGATATTAATAAACAAACTAATTGCGGATCTACAGCCATGCACTTTGCTGCACAAGCTGATAATTTGGAAATTGCTAAGCTACTCATAGCATTTAATGCCCAACAACTAAAAAATGAACAATGTATGTACATATTTTGATTTTTTTAAATTAATGATTTGAATTAAGTGTCATTTTTTTTCTAGCTTTAACTCCAATTTTAGTGGCAGCCGAAAGAACACATCATAATTTTGTATATTTCCTCATTGATGAGAGTCAATTAAATTTGACCCGAGAAGAGAAGATAAAAGCTGAAGAGTTACTAGGCGCTTCTTTTTTGAATGACAAAGATCATTATGACTTACACCGTGGATATAGTATTCTACTTCGAGCGATGAAAAGGAGGTATGGAATTTAGCTTGTAAATCATACTGTAATTTAATAACATTAACAATATCTACAATCAATGGTTCAACAGTGATGTATCTAACACTAATTACACTTAATAGTATAATTTTAAGTAGGATTAGAGTATTCGAACAAATGTAAAATGTTGCAATGTGTCTGCAAAAAATACTAATAACATTTCTAAAACTTAATATTTTCGATATTTATTTTTAATTTTTGATTGTACACATTTAGTGCTATCTAATAAAGGTAGAAATTGTTTATAATTACATTGGTTTTGAATACGTAGGTACTGGTTTTAACTTTTGTAAAGTATGTATATTTGGCTAAACTCTTCCCAGTTTTTAAGGAGCCTTGAATATCATATTATAAAAAATTATATTGTACATTTTTTGAAAGTTAAACAACATATTAAAAAATTTATATAATTTTAGGTACGAAGAGGATCCAGTCATAAATAAAAAAGTTAACAAAACAGTTGAATGTTACAATAATAAAGTTGAATGTCAAACTGTACAAGAATTATTAGATATAAAAGACAATCCTGAAGCTATACATTTTGAATCACTAATAATTAGGTACGTTTTATTTATTATCAATACAATTTGATAATTATTATTCACATTCCATTCTTTTATTTTATACATAATCCATAATCTTCATAACAAATCACATAAGAGATAGGTAAAAACTGCTGTGGGGAATCAACAAGTCGACAGCAATGTTTGAGAAAGGAGGAAGGTTGACATAAGTGAACACCTATACAAGGAATATTAAAATTAGGGAGAACTATATATTGACATTGCTGTGGTAGTTGTTGCCAACATCCGATGCAGGATAGTGATAATTGGGGCCACCGCCTAAATTGAGAATAGTATCAATTATTTAGTTGTAAGATATTATCTAGAAGTTTAATTATGGGTTGATAAAGTAGAGTTGTATTCAGACAAAATTTTGAGCAAATCAATATTGTTGTTAATGAATGCTTCTATGATTAAGTAGATTGAGGGTTGTAATTTATAAGAGGATCATTGATAATGAGACTTATTTAAATAGATGGGTAGGCTATAATAACAATGTCACCATAGCTGTCAATCTAATTAAAATTTATGAGGTGGAAATTTGGCAAGGAAGAAATTAACTAGGCAAAAGCCAATAAGGCACAAGATCGGCTTTACCCATAAAAATAAATATTAGATCTGCCGTAATCAGCTGTATGTTTTTTATATTATACTAAAGTATGATAAAACTAGAAGAGTTAACTGAATGAAAAGATTATTTAAACCACTATTTTATTAAGATTAAGGTTCTTTTTGTCTTAATAATCAAATTATTAATAATTTTTCATGTTAGATAATTACATTGTCTTCCATAAAACATAAAATTTAGCATGTACATTAATTATTAATTTGTATGTCTGATAAAAAGTATAAGACGAAATAAAATTTCTTGCAGTACTCCATGGTTAACGTTTAAAGGTTTTCCCGGTTAAAATTATTTCTTATAGCTCTTATATCAGCATAATTTATTAATTATTAGTTAATTCATAATTGACACTGTAAAATGCCTTTTTTATTAGATAGTAAATTTATTTAGTTATAGAACATACAAAAAAACAGCAATGTATCTTTCAAGTGAAAAAAATTAATTAGTATTTAATATACATTTTTTTTAATGTTTATTATTTTAGAGAACGGATTTTAGGAGAAAATAATCCAGATTTATTGCAATCAATTATATACCGTGGTGCTGTTTATGCGGATGCACAACATTTTACACCATGTATTCTTCTCTGGAATCATGCCTTAAAAATAGCTCATCATAATAAACATAGCATCCAAAGAGATCTTTTACGATTCACACAGGTAACGTTTTATGTTTCAAATAAAAATGTTTAAATAATTTTATTTTGCATAATTTATTACATATTATATTATGTAGTTTCACAAATAATAGTATCATTAATAAACTTCTAAACTTCTTAATATTACTTTTGATCAGACTTTCATTTAAATGTAATGGTATTTTATTTTTATTTTTATAACTTCAAATTTTAACTACATTTAAAAAACATTATTTTTGACACTAATTATATTTTTAAATATAACAATTTTGCTAACCAAAGTTTGTACTTAGATTTATTAATTTGAATTTAAAATGTATCATGATTATTAAAAAAAATTGCTTATAAAAAATTAAAAAGTTATAGTAGTCAACAACCTACAGCCTGCCAAGCTTTCATATGCAGCAACACTCACAATGTCACAAATATTAAATAACATATATTTAAAAATGAATAACATTTAATTTTCATAAAATGTTGTATAATTATTTTTCTGGATCATTTCCTTCATACTAGGCTTCTTAACTAGCATGTTTTAGTCCAAGTAATGTAATACGATTCCTAATCCATATGTTTTTTCAGGTATTTTGTCAAATGATAAAAAATAATATTATCATCAAATTATTAGACTTAAAGAATATTTTACAATCTGCATGTAATGAATTAATTACTATTAAAAAAAGATTATCCGAGGCTGATAGTTCATCTGAAAAGGAATTATCAAAGGTATAATATTATTAAACTATAATTACATATACATTATGCTACTTATGTATTATCCGAACTACTAGATCGTATATGAATTAACTGGACTACAGACTACAGTATACACGTACATACATTTTATTTGGATAGACACTATTTTCACACATTTTTTACATATTTATATTAATTTACTAATATACACTATAAATATTAAGTACTTTTGTTGACATATTAACAATTATCATTAACTCCATTATGCATATATTATTAGATAATTTGTGATAAATTATATCTTGGTATCTAAATTACCCATAATAATGTTATAATGTTATTATAGACATTTGTTACCTAATTTAAAATTTGGTAACCTTGTGCACTTTAATATCTATGTACTCTATTCAGTTTAAAATTGAACCACTTGGCCCACCAAAGCTCGTTGAGTTGGCACATCCTTACCACTTGATGGTCGTAACTGCAACTTATGGTTCTCTGTATACATGGCAACAGCATCAACATTAATGATCATTAACTGCCATCAATAATTGTCAACCCATTATAAAACACATAGTGATAGCTTAGGCAGCTTAGGGGATCAGACTATGAACCATGCCACAGTCTAAGTGCTCAAAAACAGTCCTATCCTAACCTGAATAGAGTATAGTAAATTAATGTATAAAAATATACGAAAACAGTAGTCGTTCAAAATTTATATATATACCTAGTTGTAAACAGTAGTTTGATAAATTTTTGATTAACCCAAGTAATCCGGATAATATGTAAGTGCCCGTTTATTTTTCTAATCAAAAAAATAGTGAATACTTGTGGCTACTCTACTGAGTTATATATCCTTAAATAATAAATTAATAAAATCAAAATTAAAAATATAAAATGATTTATTTCTATAGAATGAATACTACTCGAATATAAAATCAACACTTGGTTTAATTATTATAACCAGTATTGCATTATTACAAAATGGTAATAAAGATGATCCATTGGTAGGCGATTTGATGAAAGTTATAGTGGAAATAAATAAACTTGAACTCAAAACAAATAAAGGCCAAACATTACTTCACTTGTGTCTTAATTATGATACAAATGTTGACAATATTTTTACAACAGGAATTTGCTGGTAAGATAATTACATTTAAGTACATACAAGAAATGAAAAATAGCAGTTTGGATTTACCTGATAATATTGTATTTGTTTGTTACATTTAAGTGCTCTTATGATCTTAAATTCTTTAATAGCGTTTAATTCGCATACATTTTTTTTATGAATTATTATTTTCTATTTTGAATATATTAGTAGAACAACTAATTTTTTGTATTTTTTATTGTAGCTTTCCAAATTTTCTTGCAATGAAACTATTAGTTCATTGTGGAGCAAATGTAGATGCAGTTGACAATGATAAAAATACACCCCTTCATTACATCGGTAAATTCATAACTGATTTGTAAGTGTTTGTATTATTGTCTTGGGAACATTTTTTTTTTTTTCTAATTAATAGTCATGTTTTTCATTTTAAGTCCTCACATACCACACAACAGTGATTACTTAGACACAAGAAAAATGGTCATGGAGTTGTTGAATGCTGGTGCTCACACAGATTTTGTAAACAAATTTGGGGTTTGTCCTCATACAGGATATTTGTCGAGTAATTATTTTATCCTAATTAACTTAACTCTATTTTATTGTTTATATATAATTATTATTTCAGATTTATTTCATTTAACAAACAATGTACCAAGGAGTTTGAAATGTTTATCTGCCAGTGTGCTCAGGTATCGATGTCCAAAGAAATACTATCGCGATCAATTGCCAACAATATTAGTACAATTCACTAATTTACATTAAGTGATTAATAGTTAGTAAAATATTTAGATAAAAAAAAATAGTATCTTCTGTATGAAATAATACATAAATGTAAATAATTAAGTCATAATTGTATGCAGGTCAGCTGTAGGCAGATCAATAAATGCTTACAGCAGAATATTAAAGAGACTTAAACATAATGCATTTTTGTTATGATTTATCTATCCTATGTGTATATATTTTTATTTTTTATAAGCTTATTTTCTTAAAATTTTTATGAAAACAATAATGTACAACCAGTTTTTTACTTTAAATGTTATTAATTATTAATTGATTTCTTAAGATTATTAAAAACTGTATAACATAATTTACTGATTTCTATAAAAAAAAAAAATAATAAACTTGTATAATATATAGCTATTTAATCTTGTAACTATATGTTATGTGTTAATAATAGAAACTTTAGATAAACGTTGTCAGAAAAAAATCTTTATTAAGCTATAAAATTGTTTAAATTTATATTCTATAATTGTTAACATTTTATAAAGGAAAGTTTGTCCTAATCTTTCCATTAAATTTATACTGCCAACTACAAGAATACAATTTTATTTTTATTTTAAATATCTATGTTATGATTTTATTTATTTGAAGTGAATTTTTATTGTATTATGAAATGAACAAATTATTGATAACTGATTACTTGTATACCTGAATTAATAATAATTGATTATTTATTAATTTTAATAAATTCCTTAAATCTGTCAAATAAACCTTTATGGTTTGATATAATACAATACCACGATACAAAATACAAATATATTTCATAGTTAATACAGTCATAAGCAAAACAAAATTAATCATGAAGTATGGTTAATGTATGGCCCTAAACTGAACTAGAGTCGTAATCGTGGAAATTTAAGTCCTTAAGGACCCGCAAAGCCGCTACACCAATATTTGTTTTTTCTGTCTAGTGTCTATCTCCCACATAGTATAGTAACAAAGATATTCCATATTTCCATGATTACAACTCTCTGAATCAGTTTAAGGTACCTATTATAAAGAAGAATATTTTCTGTGCATTGGCCGGATAGATTTTTAATATGTATTTACGTTTTTATAATTATAAACGTGTTTTAATTTAAAATAATTAATTATTTTTAACCATTAATAACTTATTAAAAAATGTGTCAAGTCAATGCACAGAAAATATTCTTCCTTATAAAATATATAGTACCCAGGTGCCTTCAGGACCTAAAATACTGTGTCCCCTCAAAATCAAAACGTGTCCTCTGAATGACAAAATATGTGTGTCCCAAGTTTTATAACGTGTTTTTAGTTTTGATTGCTGAAATAAGAATAACAAACATTTAGGAATTTCAACACAATTTAAAATATTTTGAACTTATACTTGTATTTATTTTATGTATTTATAATTTTTAGTACCAGCATCTTATAAATAATGTTATGTGTATGGTAAATGATTCATAAAAAAAGGGGGATTTTGGGAGTTACAACCTCCACCAATTTTTTTTTTTGCTATAGAAATCTATCAAAGCCCAAAGGTATAACAATTAATTAATAATAAGTGTGTCCCTTGAAATCAGATGTATTTTAGGCGCTGGTTTTAATGTATTTTAAGGCAACCAGTCTTTGCCCTAAACTGAACTAGAGTCGTAATCGTGGAAATTCGGAATAATCTTTATTCCTATATTATGTATTAGGTAAATATAGAGAAAAGAAATGTTGATATAGCGACCCCTTAAGTCAAAGTCACTAATTCATAGGAAACTAAAACGCGTCTTATGTCTGTATTGACTATTTTAACTTTTTTTATTATTGTATTCGAAAGTATCTAATTTTGTAAAATCAAAGAATTTGATCTTGAAAAACACGTGGAACATTTTTTTCTATAATAGGTATATTAGGTATAATGTAATACCTAATCGATTTATAATTAAGAGGCCGTTCTGGTAGCGAAAAATCGACCGTAAAAACATGCTTTCGTACTTCCCATTTTCCTCAGCTCTCAGTAGTCGTAGAAACATGATTTATACACCAAAATAAACTTGAGAAGTTCCTCTAGATGATCTCGTTCCAGATTTTTGAATTTTTTTTTCAAACCGGAGATATTTGCATTTGAAATTTTCAAAATTTTTAACATTTTTAAAAAATCATATAAAATAGAAAAAAAATGATATCAAAAATCTGGAACGAGATCATCTAGAGGAACTTCTCAAGTTTATTTTGGTGTATAAATCATGTTTCTACGACTACTGAGAGCTGAGGAAAATGGGAAGTACGAAAACATGTTTTTGGTTAAAAAATCATAAATTTACAGTCGTCATGTGCTGCTCTGCTAAGTATAGCGGCAGCGTTCGAGAACAGTGTTCTTATTTCTTACCTTTCTATTTTACAAACAAGGTTTTTATTAATTTATTGTACCTATATACTAAATAGTCAATTTGTATGTTTTTTATCGTTAATTATACATCGCTTTAATGTTGAATGCTTTAATGAAATTTATCAATCTTAAATCGGCGATGTAATCTTTAAATATTTTTTATTTTAGTAGATACCCATACCTACTTTACTGTCTTGAGTCTTTACTATATTTTTTCCTACAATTGCAGAGCACTGATTGAAATCTATATAATAATATTTTAACATCACGTCAGCGCTCAATTTTAAAGTTGACAACAAAATATAATAGGAGCTTACCAATAATAATTATTACAGTAAAACCTCGATAAGACGGAACTTCGGTAAAACGGATACCTTGGTAGGTAATACGGAAAATATCTTTGGTACTTTTTTTCAAATTTCATCTTTTTGAACCCCGTCAAAACGAAAACCCTATTAACACGGAAAAATCGCAGGGTCCCAAGCGATTCCGTCTTATCGAGGTTTTACTGTAGTTAATAATAAAACATGATACATATTGACAAGATCTTGTAGTTAACAACCATAGTATGTATACTAGAAATCATGCGTAAGTACCTAATATTATAATCACGGCTATAGACAATAATTATTAATTATAACCGTAATTTTAACCTAATATAAGATATAACCTATACAATATTACAGTATAAATATAATGCTCAATGGGCCTAATGAAAATAAAAGTCACAATAACGGTTATAAATCTACAGTACTAAGTGACTAAGACTCAGAGGTTCCCAACCTTTTTTGACTCGCGGCACCCTTGGACATTTTCTAAAAATCCGGAGGCACCCTATGCTCTATGGCCTATATTCTAATATTCTATAGACTACTTCGGTTCTATTTATTAATGCATAAGTATAATCAAAAGTAGTAAGGTGTAGGTGCATACTATATACATATTACATTTAATAAATAAATTATTACATTGTATTTATTTTTATTTTTAATTATTATTTATCTTTATTTATTATTTAATTTACAATATTAATTTAAAATTAGGGAACTTATTTATTTATATATTATTAGAACTAAAGTGACACTTGGGCTTGTTTTTTTTACATAAATCTTTTATTTGTGGTCGAATAGTTGAAAGACATACTCTCATTTCTTCTTCAATGAACTCCATTTTCATTCGTTTATTTGATTTTATGTTAACAAGAGTGGAAAATCCTTGTTCACATAAATATGATGTAGAAAACTGCAGTAATATTTTTAGAGCTTTTTTGCCAATTTCAGCGTGAATTTTTTCAACCTGAATCCAAAATTCATTTAATGAAACATTTTTGTATTTTAATAAAAGAGTTCGATTGTTTCGTATTTCAGCGAGCTCTTCTTCTTCTTCAAGGCTAAATTCAGTTAAACATATATTTTTATCAAATGGATCATTTATCCAATCACACTCGGAAATATCTAAATTAGGAAAATACTTGTCTATACTTTCTTCTAAGGCAGTCAAATGCTCCATTATAAATGTCATAACTTCGGAACTTTCTTCTGTTACAGATAATGAAGGAAACATATCAAATTGATTTTTTTGCACACGTTTTTTCCAGATTTTTAATTTATCTTTAAGAGTAAATAACTTACTACACGATGTTAATATATTTTCATTTGGTCCTTGCATACTTGAATTTATTTGATTTAAGTGTGAAAATATGTCTGCCAAGTATGATAGTTTTTCCAACCATTTTTCGTTCGTTAATAATTCACAAAATTCGGGTACATTTTCAAGAGTAAAAAACACGATAAGTTCATTTTTTAACTCATGTACTCTGGACAAAACTTTACCACGAGATAGCCATCGTACTTCTGTATGTAAAATAAGTTTAGTATATTGTGATTCCATTGCTTCACATAATAAAGAAAAAAGTCGTGTTTTTAATGGTCTCATTTTAATAAAATTTACCATTTTTACCACTTCATCAAATAATTTCGCGGCACCCTAAAAAGATTTCGCGGCACCCTAGGGTGCCGCGGCACCCTGGTTGGGAATCTCTGGACTAAGTCCTATATTGAGTCCGCATATTCGATATAAGACATAAAATTAAATTTTTATTTTAAACAACTAAATTATACGTTTATTAGTTAGGTATTTAATAAACACAATGTAACACAATTTTTCAAAATTATATTTAAAAACAATTTATTGATGATTGATACCTGTAGAATTGTTGTTATAGATAGTTCAAAGTTCATGCAAATATTGTAAATAGAAAGGAAGAAGTGTTATTTAAAAGTTACTATACGTTACCGACATTACCGTTACAAAATAATAATAATAATAATAATAATTAATAAACAATTCATATGTGTTTAACACATATTGAATTAATATATTTGGTGATAGTGTAATACTCGTATATGTTGATAGACTATTTCCGATCAGAATCGTTTTTCGTATAAACATTGATATATCATTGTGATCATTGAATACAAACATATCCATCACAGTGACTGTCTCAGTCACTAGACACTGACCGTACAGCAGAGCGATACTCATTAGTCATTTGTCTGCCTTTTCTTATTTCGTTTAGCAATTATCATTCAACAAGCTACGCAAGTAGAAATCTATAGAGGTACCTATAACAGTGAAACCTCTAAATGCCTGGCATTTTCGGTTAATAAAATTTTGTCCACTATTTAGAGGGGAAAAGGTAATTGAAAAAATACTTATGTATTATTATTTAAAACAAAATCACTTAGTTACCGAATGAGATCGTGGCAATTTTATTCGACGGATAAGATTAGTATAATGGCTGTAGTAAATTATTAGCACCAAAATTGACCCAAAATATATACACGTGGAATTTGAACCATATTTTTAAAATGCGTTTGTAATTTGCACCATCCTCAAGTAGTCAGAAATAGGAATTGTAATTTGCACCAAAATTTAATTCGATTATTTTTTCAATAGTATCTCGATTCTCGATAGTACCAACTTACAAGTTTCTATATCCTAATATAAATTTAGCTTAGTTTTTAATTTTTAATTTATAAAATAGCTGAGCTTATACACATATTGTTGTGAGTTTATATAAAATCGTATAATTATACATATAAAAAAAAGTTTATTGTTTTGATAGCATTTTATGTTTCGCGGTTAATTGAAGGTGTAATAATCTGGAAATAATAATTTATTATTGAAAAAAGTAAACTTAGGAAGGTACATATTAATTGCTATTATAGGTACTTCACGCTGTTTTAATACTTATATGTTTTTTGGATTTGTATGAAACTATAATTCAATGAAAGAAACGTGTAAAATGCACATTGTAATAGAAAATACTTAAATTATCATTACGATAAAAATTATTAAAATCTAGCCATAAAAATGTTCGCTATCTAGAGATGACTGTTAAGGAATGTTTCACTGGAATTTGAAAAACCATTTCAAAATAATAGGTACAGTTAAAATTATAGTATATAACAATCATAAAATTATTTAAAACTTAAAATGTATTTGTGTTAATACTTATAAAACAACATAAAACATGCAATCTATTCATAAAAAACGTTTTGTTTATTTTGAGAAAAGTTTATCAAAATAAATTTATTTAATTGCCTTATTTTGCAATTTATGGTACAGGTAATTTAGTGTAAACCATGGCCAAATAACAATAGCAATTATTCAATAGAAATTATCCCATCAATAAAAGAGAAACCGACTTTTTACTGCGCTCCGTTTGGCTAATATTATTAATATAACACAATTTACACAGCATAACATAATCACTACCATAATATTATTACGCGCTTCCAAAAAAATGATTCATCCTCAATATTTTCAAGTGCAAATATACTTACACAAAACAACTAATATGACGACATCATATTATTAGTATTTATCATTTATTAAGGTTCATTTGGTGGTATGTGTTTGGTTCCACAAAATGTATAAAATTAAGTTGATTAATATTATTATATATGACTATATTATATTAATATTATTCCGACACTTTAAAATAAAATATGCTTTTGATTAATGAATTTAAATTAAAAAAGTTTTAAATTTTATTTACTAATAAGTTTATATTACTCAGACAAAATTATATTCAGAGGTGTTAACTTTCCGTCATCTTCTTACAGACTTTCAATTTTGACTATTGCATATATGTCACCCCTCTACACCTTTCATAATATTCTGTATACATAAAGTTTATCTGACATCTATACATATTACAATCAGAATTTCAAAACGTTTTGTATAACGCTGACAGGTTGTAACAGAAAAATATTAAAAAAATTTAACGAAAAATCAAAAAACTTGAATACCATTTAACTACATAATATATCAATTATAATTATAAACATAGTTTAAAATTAACAAACACTATGTATGTAAATTAAAAAAATAAATAGTTATAAATAATGTTTCTTTTTACGTTATAGGTACCAATGACATATTATATATCATCATTCCAATGAAAGTGTGTCAAATTGTATTAATTTTCTTTTTTTTCTTTTCTACCATGATTAATTCAAAGTTGATTAACTTTTGTTAACAATAGTTAATATTTTCCGAAATATTTTATTGTTTTTTTTTTTATTATTATTTAATATTAAATATATTTATTAGTATATTATAAATAATATCATTTTATAACTTTGAATACTCGAAGATGTAAAAACGACATATATTTTTACGTTTTAAGTCCTTGTTATAGTGATTCTCTTAATTTTTTAATAAATACTGAAAAATATTTTGATATAATATTTCTTGACAATTGGAGAATATTTTACAACAACCAGATAATTTTTTTTTGACAAATAATTACTTATCAAAACAGCTTTGAAAATAATATGCACTAGCTAACAATAAGTAAAACAGCTTTAAATTATTATGGAACTTAATACAATATAGTATAATATATAATATAATATTATAGATCATAAGTATATTAAGAAGTTGATCAATGATCATATTATTATAAACATAAGTACCTACGCGTATACAATTGATTTAATATATATATATATATATATATATATTTATTTAATCTAGTTTCGTATGTATGTATTTGTTCTTGTTAAAAAATATAAGATTTTCTTAGTTACGAGTAGTAAAGAGAGAACGATTGTATAGTTGGGACGATAACTATTGTATACAAAACGTCGAGCATTTAACTATTTAATATATTATACACATTACACACTCTTCTCAAATCCTTATATTCACTATTCACGTCTACAGTAAACCGTTCTACGAGCAGTGGCACAATTAGGGGGTTGCAAAATGGTCTTTAGCACCCCTTGTTTCTTATACTTAAGTATTATTATTTTAGTGAAATACCATCAATTGGTAAGCTGTCAACAGTCTTAGCACCCAACGTTTTAAAGGTCTAGTTGCACCTATATGGTCTACGAGTCAATTTGTTGGGTTAAGGTTGATATTTAAAACTTAAGAGGATATTTTGCACTTTGCACTTTATAATATGCAGTAAGAAACTATATGTCGTTATAAACATGGGGCGCCAGCTGTATAGCATCAGTGCAATCCGTTTCGACTCGATGCGCGTAATAAAATCCTTAACGCTGTTTGACGGTACATTTCTGCCCCACGACCGTCACAACCACGAGAATATAATAGACGTCGCTTACACATTTTTCTGATTCGTCATCCTTGAAATAGATGCAAGTCGCCTAGCCAGCATAATAAATTAATCGAACCACAGTAAAATGTTCTGAAAAATCACGTGCACGCCGTGTGCCATATTATTATCATTATAGTACAGTATAATAGATGATTATAGTGCATTAGTTAATTGCATTTAATTAATATAATAATATAATATACGCATAATAATACGTAAGTACATGAATATATTACAAGCACCGAGTCACTGACCTACGATATATGTTATACAATTATGGTATTTTATTTCGTTATTTACTTTGCTGCAGCGTACAAACAAACACCGCGAAAAACAACTATATATATGTACAGAAATCGATTTAAAACGTATGAGACACGACCTTATTTATTTACGCGTGACTACCGAATAGCTACTTCATACGCGGTATGTTTTTTTATATGCGTATTGCGTATATCACTGTATACATATTATATATATATATATTTATATACATCGTTTTCAATCGTATCGCAGTGTGTGCGTGCGTGTAATTTTCGACTCGTCTCTCTCTCTCTCTCACACGCACACACTCACTTTCGGAGATGTGTAGGACGTATACTCTTAGTGTGCGTTTCCGTGTATTTGTGTAAGGCGACTTGACAAGCTGTGATTTATTGTACAAACTCTCTGGAGAGTTCTCTCTCTCTCTCTCTCGGTTCTTATAATGTATACGTGTACACGTGTGTTTGTATCTTTTATGTGTGTGTGTGTGTGTGTGTGTGTGGGTATTCGAAAATCTTTGAGGAGGGGTGAGAATGAGGGAAGGAAATAAATAAAAAATTACCACTACGTATTTTCACACTAATGGCTATCTGCCGCTGCGTATATATATATATATATATATATATATGTATATACACATGAAAGTATGATATTCTAATAACCGTCCGACCGCGTATTACACTGCAACGGCAAACATGATATTTTCTGAGAGTGAAATGCGCAACTATCAACGTGCAATATAATAGCTATTCGAAACTAATTGGATCGTTACTTTAAATTACGGAACTATAGTTCAGTTACGGCGTTATTATAACACATACTCCTCAGGTATATAATAAATATTTAATATTATAGTCGTGAGTGTAGTAATATCGTACACGACTTTATCGGTGCGTACGATTTTTTTTTTCAAGAATATTAATATGTTTGCGATATGCGCGCATTGTGTAAGACAAACAAAACCAATAATAAATAATGGTGATACATTTGTTTACATAATATTTATTTACACCACGTACGTTTATCGCAATACAATATGTAGGTAGACGTCATTATTGTATTTATTTTTATTGAAAAATCGAATCAAATCTATTTAAAATATATTATTGTTCGTGAATTAAAGAGTATTACAACATTAAACCAATTTGATCCCTGCTTTTTTTTCTACCATATTACCAATAGACTTATATTATGTCAATTGTTATAGATCTGTACAATTTTTTTTACTATGTGTACCGAGTACCGTAAGATAATCATTTTTGTTAGCTTTTTTAAGTTTTATTTTCATTTACTGTACTGTATTACTGATATTAGTATTATATCACTGTTACTTTTTATTCTATATACAAATTCGTCTCTGTAATTCGATTAATTATATTATATTTATTATTTATAGAAAATAAAATACAACACAGATTCATCTTTTCCATTTTCTTGTACCAGTATATGGTAGCATTTATACCACTATTATTGGATCCTTCATTCCAGTATTAGCATTATTGACGGATGTTCTATAATGGTAAATTTATGATAACACGGCGTCTTGAATATGCAATTTAGCTACATCTTTTTATGCTTATTTTAACAATACCCCACAAAGTAAATGCTACTATGTTACTTGACATAAATTTCGCAAATGGACAGTTTTAATCCAAAGAACCCTAGATGTCCATGCATATCCGAACTGAGGCACACCAAAACCAAAGGACAGCGGACCTAGTAAATGCATATTATAATTATTTGTTCATATTATTTACTATACTTAAAACGTGTTAATGTTACGCCGAATTCATGAAATTGCCGATTTCGTGAATTAGGCAGACTTTTTTCTGCCGATTACATGAATTTGGTAACATATTATTATGACATAATTACAAATAGTGGATTATAAATAAACAATAATTGCACGCGTGCTGATCGGCATTACCACGCCGTAATCTTTATTACCTATGATGATAGATGCTATGATACGTACAAGCATTTTATCTTGGTCATTGAGGTCTTTTTATTGCACGTACATGTCCTAAATCATGGAAAAAATAAAAAACTTAGGGTGGGGCTGGAGACACATTTCCCCAGCCCCACCAATATCATTGAAATCATATTTTCAAATTTTTCTTGAACCATCATTTAGCAGCCAATTAGCAACATTTGTTAGGTGGTAACTGGTATCAATATTTTTTGGTTAAAATAGGATATTATTTATGGAAATTAGTATTTTCTATTTATTTGGAATTTTTTAATCAATAAAGAATATTATTTTTTATGAATATAATCTAATAATATTACATTTAACATTCAATAACTTAACAAGATTTGTTAACTTTACTTTTTTAACTTTTTTTTAACTTTTAAACTATTTTTTATATACATATAATATTTATTATTACAATTTGATTTTATTATATTTCTGGCGTTTTAAACATTTATTTAAATTAAATTATGTTTTATAATTTTTTAAGAAGGGTCTTGCCGATTTCACACAATCGGCAGTATTATGCTTTTTAAGTTGCCGATTTCACGTATTCGGTGACAACGTTGCTGATTTCATGAAATTGGCAATTTCATAAATTCGGCGTAACATTAACATGTTAAAGCGTGGTACTAAAAGTTTGATAATTTTAATTTATACAAATATAATATGATATAATACCTATAATGTAAATACAATATAAAAAATTATGTAGGTAGGGGAGGACTTCATACTTTATTTGATATGCCGGATGCTGTGTTAAAATTTAACACATTTAATGTTCTTTGTTATAACTTTTGTTTCCATTACGAAAAAATCATTATTAGTTAATATTTTTATTTTATAAATATAATATTCTAGATTAAATAAAATATTCTCGGTACATTTTTTTAAATTATTGGAGTCGTGGGGACTCCGAATGTAATAAAATTTAAATATTTGAGGTTCTGTACGTTTTATTGTTACTATTGTTGATATAATTATTTTAAATTTACACATTTTTATAAATTAAAAAAATTAATAATAACTAATAAAGTAATAAGGAATACGTGATAATTTGAAATACTTGAATAGTTAATTATATTTATTAAAAATTACGTATATGCACTATACTCTATACTATCATTTTTGGTCTTTCTGTGATAAAAAAAACGTTTATAGCCATAATATATGTATAATAGTAATAAATTATTAGCTTTTGTGTAAACTATATCATTGTATTATTACCTTATTCTGTGTAATATTAAACTATTTTTAACTTTTAATATTTAGTTAGTTATATTCTTAATATGCTAACAAACGATTGAAGTTTAACAATAAAAATGTATGAAACAATATTTTTCATCGTAAATTTATACATAATTTAAATTTTAAATCGAATATAAGTTTACAAAATTGGATTAACTCTTAAGATTCAATTTTTTTAGAAACTTATATATTGCAGGGCACTAAAGAACAACAAGAATATTATATTTCAATATTTGCGTAAAGTATAATATAACTTTCAGAAATTATTATTATAGACTTACATTAAAGCAAAATAAAAAAACATAATATTCTATAATATTTATATCGAGTTTTTAAAGATAATACTAAATTTTATAATATGGATAATATAAATACGATCTGAATATATTTTTTAACGAAT
This sequence comes from Rhopalosiphum padi, assembly GCF_020882245.1. Taxonomy (NCBI): domain Eukaryota; kingdom Metazoa; phylum Arthropoda; class Insecta; order Hemiptera; family Aphididae; genus Rhopalosiphum; species Rhopalosiphum padi. The sequence goes on along the minus strand of NC_083598.1, from coordinate 17,837,674 downwards.
TGTTTTTTTTTTCAACCGTAATTAGTAATTAAATTTAAATACAAAGCGAAACGATGAGTATACTTTTTGTCAAACACTTATCAACTATATATTATTTTATTTAGTGGTGTAAAAGGCTTACTAACGTAGTGATGTTGAACAACACAATTATTTATTTCTGAATAGTAGGTAGCATATTATAATGTACTTCTAAGTAATGCTATTATATAAATTGTATATTAAGAAAAAAATTCTTTATTTGATTATTTCATAAAATATATCTTAATAGAAAACATATTTTTATACATAAAATATGTTTAAAATTTTATAACTTATAATCATGTTTTTAAAATAATTTTTCTTGTTAATTTCAAATTTGAGGCAGTAATTAAATTTTTATTGAAATCATTACTAATGGAATAATGGCTGGATTGTGCTAATAAATTAAACACGAAAAAAATGCGTTTTATGTTGTCAGCGTTAGAGAGAGTGTTATTCAGAGCTCTGAAGTAACCAGCCGTTTAAATAATTTTATGTAATTGAAGAGTATGTAATATGTACTCGTATAATTGTAGAGCACTCATATAAATATGAATATCGATATTCTAATATAACTATATTATAAAAATCAAATAGATTATATTGAAATTTATTAATATCTACTACCTGCTCTACAAATATGTATAATATTTTTTTTATTTCTAAATTTAAATTGATATAAACAAATAGGTAATAATATTCGTTAAAATATTCAATATTAATAAAGGAAAATCATTATCCACATCGAAGTTATATCTAAACTTTTTACAAGTTTTTTTTAACAATATTGTATACAATTGCAACTAAATAAATCCGCAATATTGTGTTTTTATTGATTTATAACCATTAAAAACATTATTATAAACTATAGACCACAGTCAATAACTGCTTGTAGTGTGTGAATTTATTATGTTTTTGTAATTCACATTGTTAATATTATTCATGAATATTATAATGTTGGCTCAAATTTGGTCATACAAATTCAAAAATATAATTTGAACTTATGCAATTTACTATTTTCAACAATTCTGGTGAATATAATATAGTGTTGTACACTTGTACTGAAGCATTGTACAATGCAAATGATTGCAATAGTAGCGTATTGTGTAACAACCGGACACGTTTTGAATAAACTTCACATAAGGGGGTTGGGAAGTTGCCAAAGTCATAAGGGGATGATGTCGCGGTAGCGGAAACAGTGGTTCGATCGAATGCACAAAATAAACCGAAATGATTTTTGCAATGAAAATAGAGACCCAAATCGTGCCCAATTATTCCATTTTACACTAAAATATAGACATTATCATACAAATATCCCATACAAGCAATCACTATATGCCGACATTGGGTATATTATAGCATCTCTAGTATGAATTTTAAATATTAACACGTATTAAATATTTTTTTATGATCCCCTTGCGATTTTTGAATATAAATAGTTTGATACACATGGACTATGCAATACTATAAACGTTGCGAGTACAAATATTTTAAGAAAACATTTGTTATTCATCGTTAGGTTGAATAAAAACAGGAATTAATTTAATGTTCATATTATTATAAAGTTTATCACTAATTAATACTAATTATTAATTATTAATTTTTATCTTATACTTAAGCTACTTCCCATTATCTACATTTAATTATTGATGAACAAAACAGTTTGAAGGAATTTAGACTTCAAGTTTTTTAAAAATAATTAAAAGTTTGAAAATATAAATTACAAATATAAAACTAATAAAGAAAATTAGATTACTTTTATTAGTTGTAAAATGTGCTCCAATAGATACATGAATAATTTGATGTCTACAATTAATTACCCTACAAAAGTACAAACAACATAACGTGTTGCTATTTTACTTTAGTGTAGCCTGCAATACGCCAATACAAATTATTCGATACATTTTTATTTTGTAGTTAATTATATATTTATATCAACAAACTATTAAAAAATATTATTTAACAATAAACTATATTTTAAATGTGTTCATTTAATAAATAATTTCCTAATATTTGTGATTAAGTAGCAATTATATGAATGGTTAAGCTTAAAACTGTAAGAAAGTTTTTGAATTAGTGTTAAATGGTAATTATCTAAATAAATAAAACCATTTAACAATTTTAAGTCACAATTTGTCGCATTTATGTTCATCGTACGTTTTTATTAATAAACATTATTGTCATTTGTCAGAATAATAAAGTATAATATTATTATATTATACAACTTAGATTCACAATATGCGTAATGTACTGTTAATTACAGTATTTCAGAAACTTGCATATATCTTATTACACCCTAGTGACTTTGACGTGCCTATTAACAGTATTAACAGACGACTATAAAAGTTAGCGCATTTTTAAAATATAATATTATGATACAACAACGCTTTTTCACTTAAAAAATAACTATCTATAGTTAGATTTAAAAAAAATAATACCTTATAGTAAATTTGAATTCGATTAAGTAAATTGCAGAACGCAGTATTAACTTTTGCATACGATGAACTATGAATTTTATTGTAATTACTAATTTGTAACAGGTATGGTGTTTGTTAAGTGCTATGCATTTCTTTTTTATATTTGTTTACTTATCAAAAAATAAACAAATAATGAAAATAATGTTAATTATTTATCTTTCTCGTTAATAGAAAAATAAAATAAATAATAAACAAAACTAAATTCCACTCACTAAAAAAAGTAAGAGAAGTTTAATTTATTTATTTTGAAATAAAAAAAGTTTTTGAGTTTTTTAATTCATAATTAAAATTGACAAGTCTTAAAATTATATTTTAAATATTACATATTATTAAAATTATGAACAAAGATTTTATAAGTATAAAATAAAATAGAAATTATAACAACAAATAACTGCGATAGAAAATAAAATTAGACGAATATATAGTAAAAAAAGTCTTCATTCTTCAGCTTTAGTGTTGCGATTATCGGTACATACGATACTACTATACTATAGATACATCCTAAAATATACGAATTCCTTTCCATGATTATATCGCAATTCGTAATACTTAATAATACTAGTTGCTTCCGATTATCAGAAAGTTTATAACTATTTATGAGTTTCCTCTCAAATATGCTTACACTAGTTACTCCTCCCCTCCATAAATAACTAAGTACTGGTTTATAAATTTCTCTAAAATAAACTAGATAAATAGATGAATTTATGTATGAGTTTATATAATAATATATTATGTTCGAGTAAAATAAAATAAAATTTACAGTAACATATATTATTTAATATAATATTATAGATGGTAATTATTATTAGTCGAATACAGTATAGTTATCAATCGGGGTGATATGTACCCAGCTTAATGGTGACACGAAATCATACCTGGTTCGAATTTCCCAATAAATGTATACAAATCATTATTATTTGTTTTTATTTGGCAATTTAAAGTTTAAAGTGTCAACGTTTATTGAAAACCCTGCAACTCAAATAAAGTGTATACTTGTTATTTTTTCTGCATACTGTATTTTTTTTAAATATAATATAATGTATAAAACAATAATTTTAAAATATACCTACAGTTGAAATTGTTTATTATATCGATGTTAGGGTGACACAGTGTTTGATTCTAGTGGCTTAAGGTGACATAAATGAAAAAAGGTTATAAAAAAGAATCACTAGTCTATAATAGATGGAAAGATATTATATTATTCTATTTTATTATAATAAACATCGTGGTATTGTTCTAAAAACTTCATAAAGTTATTGATGCGATGTTAATTTTAAAATTTAAATTAGTTTTAATATTAAGTACTATATTTAACCTAACTTATCCTTGTGGAGTGATAAAATAAATAGGTATTATAACTTTTTATGAAAAAATTCATACCTATAATATGAATCATATGTTTAGGTTGTACGCTGGAACTCTTTTCTACTCATAAATTAGGAATACAAATTGAATCACTTGATAAATATTTAGTATCTACTATTCTACCAAATAAATCTATTTTAATACATTATACATAATGTTTGAATATTTTTGAATTGTTTTTGAACCACATGTATAAAACCTACCAATAAATTGAAATTTTTTTATTTACGACCAAATTTAGGAAATTTTGACTTCGGGGAACAAATAATACATACTTATCTATGTAATTATAAATAAATATATACAAGAAGAAAATGTTCTACTTAGAAACAATAAAATATAATTTTTAATATTTATATTATATTTGATTTAAAATAAACATAATATTTGATTTAGGATTAAGTACTTGAATAAGTAATTGAAATTGTAAAAAGGTTCAATTGATAAATTAAGATTTAGACGATAATTTGGAATGGTTAATTTCAAAACATTTTCATAATATTTATCGAAAATAGTGATTAACTTTCAATTTATGTATCCACTAATTACCTTCAGACAAATTTAACTTATCAATTTGGATTGAAATAAAGATAAACTATACATATTTATAATAATTATAAACATAGTTATTTAATTTTAATTTTGTTGTAAGTATATATATCTAATACTAGTAATACTACTATAGGTATTATAATTATTTATAAAATGCATACGAAACATATAAATAGAATTATAGAACTATAATCAGTAATCACCCATAGATAAACATTATGATTTACCTTGAAAAGCACCTACCTGCTAATGGAAATATATCCACAAAATGAACGATAATATTTAAAAATAACATACGAAAAAAGTTAAAAATTACAATCGGATGAAAAATGCAATTTTAATAGTTAATACATTACAATTTATAAATTAAACACACTTACTGTATTAGTGTATTAGTAATAAACTCATAAGTATAATTCCTTGCACTACTTCATGTCAAACACATTACACTGTTCTATTGACTCCTAATTTATTTGGTTGTAAATAACAACTGATAGTTCTTCTTATGATTTTTTTAATTTCATATTATTTCGGTTTTATAATATAAGACTAGCTGAGATACTGAATTTCGCTCAATTTAAATTTTTATTTTGTAGTCTAATCTATACAATTCAAAAAAATATATAAATGGGTGTTTAAAAAATACTTTAACTATTGTACAGATTGCGCCACGGGTATGTATTCTTATTTTATCGCTCAATTTCACAGGAACAAAAGGATAGGAATTAGATACAACTGAATTGAAATCACGTCGTCGACAACTACTTCAGCACTTCATCTGTCGTATGGTTTGCCTTTTATCGTATTCTGTTGTATGTTGTAATCATAGAATCATTCGTTAACCATGATCTTCCGGGAAATTGGGAAATTCTAAAGTTGGACCGAGCTCAACTTTTGGACACAACACGACAGTCGACGTAGCTCCGAACTCGGCTTTAATTAATTATCTTTTATTTCGCTTTTAAATTATACTTAAAATCTGCTCCCTGGTGTGCTCTATGAATTAAAAAACGTCATGACTATTTGATTAGTAGTTCCAAAACTAAATCGAAACCAAAAAGGCCTATTTCAGACATAGATTATATTATATTATATATTATCGTTTACACATATAGTTTGAAAGAAAACTATACTGTTTTAAATTGTGCCTAATTTTGCATTCATAATATAATTATTTTTAATTTTTGCATACATCATATTTACGATTGTGAATAGTTTAGTTTTATATTTCTCAGTTTTATAATATTTATAATTACAACATAGTTTAGTGGTTATTTCATGGTTTCACATGTTGTTATGTCAATATGTTCGTGAAATTTCTGTAACTTAAAAGAAAATATCGGAAATAGTTAAAATAAAAATATGTACCTATCTACCTACTATATTTATGACTTATTATATATCATTTCCAATTTTAAAATATTATTCTATTATAGGCTATAACAAATTCTGTGTAATAAATATTTTTTCAAAAAGTAGGTATATAAATATGAACTATTTTATTGCAAATATTATTTCAAACAACATTTTTATGTTTCAATCAAAATGAAGATACGCCACGCAGAATATAAAAAACTATAAAAATATAAATCATGAATTCATAAATAATTCCATTTTTTTATCAAGTTGTTGGGTAAAAATATACTGTTGGCCAAAACGGTTAAAATCCGCCGATATATTTGACATTTATATTTATGCAAACCTACAATAGCCTAAAATCGACTAGTTTTTATTAGAAAATATATTAATTTCTATAATTTGTGAGTAAGTTACCCTATTTCACAGTGCTGCACATGACACATAATTGCACGTCATTGAATCGTACATGAATGTAGACTACATTGAGTTTTATTTATCCTTTGTTCAAAATATACTCCGTGATTGTGACACAGTTATAAATGTAAAAATCTTACTAATATGCTATTCTATAGCCGAAACGAAGGTATTGATAAAAATTGCATCGAATGTTTTATGAGGTGTACTTACCTATTTTGATTTTGATATTTATAAAAAAAGCCAAAATAAACTATATAGTATTACTTATGTAATAGTAACTATAATTACTATTTAATGTAATATATGAGATGCCTATTATAATGCTGCAGTTTTATGTTTTTGGAAAATTTTGGTTTGATCGTTTGCTTATGCTTAGAGAAAAAAAGTAAATTATACTTTTAAATTTTAATATTTAATAGTACCTAATAGTTTTCCTGTAAACGCGACGTTTATATATTGACTTACTGTTTCAATGTTTTTGTTTAATACTATATATTATGTTTAACTGATATAGTAGGTATATAACCAATCAAGAACGACTGTGTTTATTGAAATTTTGAGAAGTCTTGCACCCGTCGACCAGAGTTACAATTATTTATTATTATACTGTTGTCGACAATAAGTGGTAGATATACATGTCAAACACTTAAAAAAAAAACAAGTATGACCGCAGACTCAACCCTTATTTTGCAATACTTGCAGTCGTCCACCTTTGTTGTTACCGTCTAATGTCTATACCAAAAACTGGCAAATAGAAAAATCCATTTATTCTCTTTCTCTCTTTCTCCGTACCCGTCACCACCGTACCTACCATACACCGGCAGCGAATTATCAAACTTTCCACTTATCTTCAGTCCTCCTCTCACCCATCGCGGATTTGACAAACAATCGATATCCATTCAACCAGTCCGGCCCCGCCCCTCCTGCCACTCGCCACCCACAGTAGTCTTCCGCCACCACACCGGAAACATAATCCACGTGCTTCATTGCTCCTTTGATAGGCCCACCCTTCCGTCCGTCGTTCATCCACCCGCAGCACTAACCCCTTCGACCCTCACCGAGTAACTAGACTCCACGGACACAATAATTTATATCATTTCGCTCGGGACAACCTCCACCCCTGCAGCATGCACACATCGACCTGCCCGAAATAATGTCACGTACGGGTCGTGGGATATAAATAAAGATGAAAATTGTATGTTTTTTTTTTTTTTGTATACTTATTCTTAGTTCACCCGAACGTTTTTTGTTTTTATTTATAAGAGAGGGTTGACAATATATTCGGTAGCGTGTGTACACTGTTATATATATGCGTTGCCGTCCGCTCCGTAACGATAATGTACATAGCGTGCGAAGTTTTAATAAATGTAATTGAATTGGTAAACAATCGAACTTTTCAAAACAATATCGTCAGAACTGCAGTGTTTTTGATTTAATTTTAAAGTATTATATCAGTCCATTATAACGATATACATGCTATAAAATAGTCCAGGCCAACATGATTTCATACACCGTAATGTCGTAATATTTAAATTATTTTTTCGTGTTTATAACATTGGTAGTAGGCAGACTACAGTCGCGTGTTTGAATTATCATGAGGTATTTTCTAAAGAACTTTACGGTTTCAATAATTTGAAATATAAAAAAAAATCAAGTACAAATTTATATCTTTATATGAAGACTATAATTTAGACCTAAATAATATATAAAAATCAATGTTCAATTCAATTTAGCAAACTTAACGACCAAAAACAAACATAGTATTATATTATAATTCCAACTGGTAACCCAATTATACGACGTACCTAAAATATACGTGTGGTAGGATTACTCGGTAGTATTGTTTACTATGTAATTTGTATTGTTTACCGATATCGTACATCTATGTACCATATTATTTCATATTTGTAGACTGACTGTATATGTGTATATAGCTAAACAAAAATGTAATTCAAAACCGATGATATGGAGGTAAAGATATAAAAATCGAGCACACTACGAGAACACGCACATGCGTAGGCATTCGACTGCAGCTGATTTAATTAGTTCATCAATGACCTCGATATAATTCTACAGAGGCTCGTTAAAAAGTCGTTCTTATACAAACTTTTTTGGAAAGAGAATAATAATTAATTTAATTAATAATTACTATTATTTAAAATCTTATAAAATTTGAATTGCATTACCTTATATTTCAGTTTAAACAAATTGCATTTATATACAGTGATGAAAGACATATTGAAATTGACACCTAAACACCTAAATGTTCATTAGACCTAAAATGTTTTGTGAAAAGTTTTTTACAATTAATTTATTATACTCTTTTTTTTTTAAAACCGTTAATGGTGAAAGCTGGTTTTTTTAAAATTTTAATGGTTTATATGGCTCAAACATTTAATATAATTTAATAACGCATAAGAATTAGTAAGCTCCTGCAAATATTTACCACTTGCGTATAATATTATACACTCATATAGGTACTTACAGATTAAATATTTTACCTACCGTACGATTGTGGGTTAGACGTAGTTAAATATTCAACCTATATGGTATAATATTATGACCATTGACCACAACCAACCGTGGTTTAGAATTATTTTAAATGCCTTGCTGTGTTTTACATAGAGCGCGAGAAGATTCGTATAATATAGTTAGAATTCTGGGTCTCGATGGTCAGTGATTAGATATATTATATTATCGGATTATCATATTATATGTAATATGTGATGATTAAAGGTAATCAAACACGGCGTAGTCTCGAAGGAGCGCCGCTATGATTTATAACATTATACATTTATACATTACACGTGGTATTATAGTTATTATAATAAAGTAGTTTTACTAGGTAGAATAATATTGTACATCATATAACATTATGCTGTTATAATTATTGACTATAGTTTTAACTGTTATAAGCATAGTTAGATTACTACGGGATTACATTTTTTTTATCAAACGGTTTTCACGTTTTAAACGCGACGTGGAATTAATTATATTATTTGTGCGTATACCAAGAATTAGAGATGGGTGATACTTTCATTCACATCTCCAGTAATAAGAGCCATCCGCGGAAATAACAAGTACTGGAATCGAGATTTATAGTGTTTGTGTACCGATTTCGATATTTTACGAGACATAATATGACTATTAATATTATATCAGGTATTAGGTTTATGATCGCGGTTTATAAACTGCGTTTAACTGTCTCTGAGTATAATTATGAGTTATTTATACTAATTTATTCCATATTACATATTGTAAACTATTAACTTACTTATTTATTTACTTAGTCCTATATATCGGCTATATCTCTATTTTGTGATTATGATGATTTTAAAATTGCCTATTTTAGAAAAAGTATTAAGATTCTCAATCGCAAAACATATTCCAAGATTAATACGGTGGAAATAATTCAGATTTCACGTTTAAACGTATATGTTCCCGCAACAATACGTTACCGCATATCCCTGTACAATTGTCGTTTATTTTTGGTTTTATGAGACTATAGACAACAACAACCTTCGGAGCTAATACGTTACACATGAGTAGAGGGATCAATTTCAAACTCAGAGAGCATAAAAATTGGCTTTAAAGCTTGGCAACAGAAATAAATAAATAAATAAAAAAAGGACACGTTTATAGTCGACCTACCGATGTAGGTCAAAATGAACATGACATGCCAATGTTATAGAAAACTTTATTTTTATGTTCCCATAAAATACTGGAACAATTAGGTTTACTCGTATTGGCATTAAAACTTGCGTCTTATTAGCAATATAATTTAATGAATATAAAGTGACGTAGGTATAGATATTTTTTTAGATTCGTATAACTATTGTTTGCATGATTGTGTGTTTTAGTGTTTTTTTGGTAGGATAAAAAGGTTTTTGAATAATAAAAATGTCATGTACGGGAACTTATTGTTAATATCAGTATATGAGTATGTACGCACTGGCGCACTGCGCATTATTTTAAAAAGGTAATATTTTAATTCCCTCAATACATTTTCTAGCTAAACATAAAAAAAATCTACTCAAAACCCGTCGATATTTTGAAGAAATATAATAGCACATTTAACTCAAAATCGTATTTTATAATACGATACAAATTATTGCTTAGGAATACTTTTATGGGTATACAAAATATATATTTGAAATCACAACACGCCTGCACTAAAGTGATCTCAGCAGTCTGTCCTACTTATTTTTTTAATCTCATATCAACGATTTACGGTCACCTAGTGTTACCAAATAGCACCTATATAAACACATTGCATTTATTTTGCCATTAGTGTAGAAACACGTGGTACATGGATCATTTCATCACTGGGATACGTGTTCAATCATACGGATTTCCGGTCAACTGCGTGCTTTGTCCCGGAAAACATTTTTACCAATCATACTGAAGATGCTTTAATACAGGTCTTCAGTAAATACCACGCACACGTGTAAGTGTAAGTACGTGCAAATCCTAAAATGATAATACATAATATTGTATGAAATAAACAATAAAAGAATCAATAATAAAGAAAAATAATATGTCATCATCGTCTAACAAAGAGTACCGGATTAGCATATCGTGATTATTATAATCTTTATAAATTTATAATATTATCTCATAATCGCGTTATTTATATTTTCTACTGTATAAAAAATTATAGTACTAAATATTAATGAGTTATACAAGTCATGACAAATATAACGGTAATTTTGTCATTGTGCGTAAAATGTGTTTTGACAAAATTTAGTTTAAATAATCATAATCTCTTAAAAATAATTTAAGATATTTAAATGTGAATTTTATAGATTATACTTATTGTTGTGACAAATAAGTGTGCGATTTGCCATTACTAACAGTAAAACAATAACATCATTAAATAATTTCAATTGTAATTCTTAATTTATTTGTATAGTAAGTATATAATTCTAATGAAAAGTCAAAAAGTTTATTTATTTAAAACGATTCATCAATTATACGTTATCAAACAATAACTGCAACAGTTTATAATATAAACTAATATAAACTTGATATGCGGACCGTATAATAAAAAAGATAGTATAGTATAACATTAGGTAATTTGATTAAAAACATTGTTTAATTATTTGTAAAAATAATGTGTGTTGGAAAAATGTCTATTAAAACCTATATCTAAATCTATCGTATTTAATAATCGTTCTAGTTTGCATCAACTCAAGTAACCGGTAGGGATAATATTTATTGTGTAATTGGTAATCATCACTAAAATACGTGAAGAAGTCCGTAATTTTGCACGATGCCGTCACGCAATAATACGTGATCTTCTCTGTGCAGATAGTTTTATAGCAAATCAGATAATTTTCGTATTTTGGATAGAATTTAGTGACCTTCAGTTAAAAGCTTTTCCATTTTGAACTCCGAATAAGAACGAACTAAAAATCATTTATATATATATACTATTTTCAGCTAATTATCGTGAATTTCGCAAGTATACAAAGGCATGGAGGTGGTTAAATGTTTTATATGGGTACCTACTGTGGTTTGCCTGTTTGTTATTATTATACGAAAAGGTATTTCGGGTATTCGGCTTAAATTATAATAAAGTTACCGTATAGTTAGTTCAAACCAAGTTTGTTGATTTATTATATTATATTTGATATATTTTGTAATATTAGGTTAATTATACTATTAACACCTATACTATAACGGGGTTGAACAATTTTAATACCGAACATAATAAACAATAATGTTTCGCTTTTATTATACATATTATTGTAATTTATGATGTTTTAATTAAATTTAAAAAAAATTCGATACTACAGATGAGGTTAATAACTACTGTGGTTAAATTGTAAAATAAGTATTTGAACAAACTGTTATTCAATTATTATCATATTGCAAATATTGCAATATGTGTGAAGAAAATAACATGCATCTATATACATGATAATACGGCATCAGCTGTTTATGTTGCAAAAATATAGTAAAATATGAAATGGTTATTTCAAGGCGTGTGGAGACTGTGGAGTATCTCGTACTACCTATTTTTATTCATATCTAGGCTTCATGTGGAACCCGAGATCCAGCTCTGGTTATTTCCAACAGCTGATTAAGTCAAACCTTTTGGGCGCGACGCAGCCATGTACGTATATATATATTTATATGTATATAAATATAATACCGTTTACCGCCCGAGTCACGTAATCGTTTCCGCCGTTGACTGCAATTATTTCCGCAGCACTTTATACCTGTATATTATACCCCCTGCACAATTGCAGTGCTATAGTGCTATATATTACATAATATAATACAATTATATAATAATATAGCGAAGATGAGGACGATGAAATAAAAAACAATAATAAATTCGCCAAACTAGTTTTGACTTGACACGCCGTAGCGCGGGCTCGCATACGCGTATGATATAAATACATAAATATATACATAAGCGTATACGTGGGAACGGAAATAAAAAAAAATATATAAAAAATCTAAAGAATAAAAACCGTTCTAACGCGCACGCACATGCAGTTGTTATACGTCCAAATAATATGCATTTTATGGTATGCATATTGTATATTATACAGGGTGATTCACTATATGCAGGCTCACTCTCCTTTTTATCATTTAATAATGAATTTATACGAATATTAATGAATTATGGATAGTTGTATTTATTTTTTTGCCATTCAAAGAGTTTCCTGTGTGTATTAATTTCATGTAATCTTAAATCGCGATAAAAATCGTTCCTACATCTACCCCATTATATTTTCTATATGGTAAACATATAGTACAATATACATAATTTATCATCCATTATACGTATCCGTATATAATATGTGCAAGCCGTATTATACACTTAAACTATATTAATATGAATATTTATAATATATAAAATATACTTATTATAAAGAAAACCCCAGTTAAGTGAACAGTGAGTTTCTGTGTTTATAAAAACCAGTTCGGATGAAATTATACACAGTTATTATAATTCATAACTAAGCTCTTTTTCTGATAATCCTCTAACAAGACTTAAACTTAAATGACCGAGAGAATCAATTTATTAATTTTAAGAAAAACTATTTATAAAGTATATAAACAAAACACAATCCCAATGCTCTCAGCAAGTGACTTACTTTACCAATCAATTCATGGCAATAAAAAAATAAATAAATCTTTGTAATCGCTTATAGTTATTTCATTAAGTAGTAAGTAATAATATTATACTATGTAATAAAGATAAATTAATTTTATGAATGAAAAAAAAAATTGTACTAAATCAAAAGCTATAAGAGATATAAAATAACCCCAAAATATATAACAAATTATCAATTTAAAGAGAAACAGAGAGAGTGAGAGACAGAGAAAACAAACAGAATTCTATATAATATAAACTTATATTGTAGTCATATAGGTTAATTTGAAAGTGAAACCATAAATATTTGTTAATTAATCGTATATATAATATTTTAAAAGGTCTACTACAATCTAACGACTTCATTTCATAGTAGTTTATTCTTAAATATCGTAGTGTTAAACGATTTCAAATATTTATTTTTTATTATAAACTATTTACTATATACATAATATAGAGTGACTTCTTATTCTCTTTTATCTTTTAATAGTACCTACATTTATTTAAATTCTGATTTTTGGAATTTTTAATAATTAAATGATAATAATTAATGAGTAAATACTATAGTTAATGACTATCTATTTTCCAGATATGTACTTAAATTGTGTATTCCATTTAAGAAGTATTCTGTGATTATGCTTATTATTATTTTTATTTAATGAACACCATCTCTTTTTTGCAGATTGTCAATCAAGCGCAAGATTTTTTTTAACATGTTGTTGCATCTGAATCAACATTTTATCAAGTAGTTTCTAAGTTAGTAAACTTTAAATACCTACTTTTTATATTGTGTAATAATCTTTAGTAATGGTTTTACATAAAATATAAAAATAAAACAGATGTTACACGATGCGTAGACAATTTTCACAAATATAAATACAAATAGGTGTATATCATTAAGAATTACCCACTATAATTATTAAATCATCAAAGCAATAACGTCTTCTTATTATCACCTTTTCATACTTATTATTATGAATTTATGAACCACATTCTTACTACATAATGTTAAATAATTCACTAACTACTATAAAAGGTTTGTATTAGACCAGTATACAATTTTATTTAAAGTTTAACTAATATGTATTTAAAATACTATAAACTATAACAATATCTTGAATCTTCATACATGTATACCTAAGTAAAATAATAATATTTTCGGTGAAATATACTTCAATTTTCTTTATTATAATTTATAATTATATGTAAGAAATACGGGCTTGAAAATTATATAGAAAATAATCTTCAAAGAGCCTTGTAAACGGCTGTTAAATAGAACTTTGAAAACTTTCTGGAAAAATTTCCTGTTGGGTTTGTATTTTATAACTCGAAATGTTTTTCACGTTAATCCTCTTCTTTGACGTGACTCTTTGTTAAACATGAATAACTTTGATTTGCTTCTTAGGCGCAGCTTCGAATCTATCCGTTATTATTTAATTACCTGTTAAAATCTAGATATTCTACCTCTTTAGTGTATTGTGGCCTATTTGTATGGTTTGGTAAAATATTTGGTTAAGCTCTATACAAACTATACTGTTTAAAAATCGACCAATATAATATAGCCTATAAAATAATGTTTTTTATTGATGGAATTGGATAATTTAAATATGAATTATTATACTTGAAAGTATTTGGATTAATAATAATGACGTATTGTATAGAAGAATAGAATTAGTATATATGGCGATCAAAGTAAAAATCTGTTTAAAGAGTATACTTGAATCCGTCGTGTTGAATATTTGTAAGCAAATATAGTTTAGTACGCTAATCGAATTGTATAAATTATATATATATATATTTACAATATTGATCCGGTGTCATTTGTAAAGTAATTCAATAAGTTATTAAATTTAATAATAATAAAAAAAACTTTCAAGGGAATAAATGTTTCAGTGAGAACTATATTATAATATTATAATTGAACAGTGTACAGTAATTTAAAAAAAACGTACCTATATATTTTATTTGTGCGTATTTTTATAATATGTTGTTGGGACAGTGAAATACTGAAAAGTGTACGATGTAAATTCAATCACGATTGAATCACTTTATACAGTAATACTATTCGTTTTTGGCGTCAAGCGAAAAAGTCAAATCGAAAATTGTAAAATAAAAAAAAAGTATCAATAATAATATAATAACTTTTCGATTATTGGAAAACTCGTCGCGAGGGGCTTTTCGTCGTTGGCCGTAGTTAAGTTTCGTTTTCCGGACACACGGACACGCATTGAATGTATATACGTATGTATAAAGTGTTGGTGTCATAATCTATAGTCGATAAGTGTATAGCTGGGCGATGATCGTCGTCGGAGGGGTGAGGTCCACACATATTCGTCGCGTGACCCTCGGGCTGACGACGACGACACCATAACGTAGTATGTACATATATATATATATATGTATAGTTCCGTTGTTCCGACAAAATCCCTTATTTTTACCGTTTGCCCTTTTTTTGTCTCCCCCAGCGTCCCCTTCTAGCACATTATATACACTATATATATACGATGTATAATATAATATATAATATGGTGCGTATATAGTTGTGCGGGGGGGGGGGGAGAGTTGCGCACGGAGGGCTGTGTTGTACGCGCGTGGTCGTTCTTGTGATGTTCCGACCGGCTTAAATGGGCTTTTTCTCTTTCTCGCGTACTACTACGGAAGCCTTTCGCCGCCCCGACAACAATGGGTGTAATATATATATATATATGTTTACGGCTGCGAAGGGACTGCGGAGAGTAGTTTCTTGTTGAAACTCATATGTACGTGCGCTCGCAAACGCCAAACGTATATACGTATATACATACAAATGTTCTTCATTAACTTTTCCCTATAAAGTATAAACCCTCTTTTGTGTGATTTGTGTGTGTGTGTGCGTGTGAGTGCCCGCGCCCAACTATTGCTGCATAATTATTATTGTGTGCTGTGCTCCTCACCACCGACGAAAGGGTTATTGCTTATATATAATAATAAATACGTACGACGACCACGGAAAAAGAGTTATATGCGTCGAGATCGAGAGGGATTAAGGTGATGGTGTATATGCTACAGGAGGGGGTGAATTAATGAAAACAATTTTATTCGTGCTTGACCCGATGCTTATGCGGTAGCCGTTTGTCGTTTTACTATATTATAAGTGTTGAGATTACTGCTGCGCAGGTTTTTGTATACATTTTAACATGATTATATTATGTATAATGTTTACCCGCCGCTATACTCATCGCCACCCTTATTCGAAACGACAAAAAGTAAAACCAATCTGTTTAAAGTCTCTGCTTTGCGATTACTTATGAAAATAATATTCGATTGATTTTTTGAACGGCTTCCTACTTACAGGTTACGGACAATAATCGAAAAGATTTATTGGCGCATTTTTATTTTATTCGTATCTATATCTGCTGTAATAAAATATGTGCAAGAATGACCCTATAATACTAATTGTATAGAATCGAAACAAATTTGCAGATGGTTTACTTTAATATCGTTGTCGAGACAATATAGTTTTATAGTATAACATTATGAAGATTTTTAATCATTTGATATTGAATAATTTATTGAATTATTATTTTTATCTTGATCGCCACATTTTTATGTTTTACACTCTATATTAAAATATAAATAGTATTAACTGCTATTATAGTCAATAAAGTGAACGGGTTAATAAAACAGTATTAAATACATTGAAAAATAAATTACTGATATCGTAAAATTACTTATAGGATGAACATATAAATAAAAAAACTGTTAGATATTTAGTTTAGGAAGTTCAATATGTTCAGACGAATTATTGACAAAAACAAAATAGCCGTAAAATGAACCAAATTCAATGAAAGTCAAAACATATTATTTTTTCTCAAAAAAGCAGTTGTAGTTTTATAGATCCTTTGGCGGAAAATATCGACTTGTGGATTACAATATATATGGTAGAAGTAAAATATTAGTAAAGAAGTTATGAACAATTTGAACATTTTCAAAAGTATTTTAACTTTGAAGTAAGATATATTATCTATGTAATCCATAGTTTGTTTATATATAATTATTTTTCTGAAAATGGACTTTACTGTAAACTCGGTAATTTTTTTTTTTGTTTATTTTGGACGAAAATATTGACGAATGCAATGCATTATATCTGTGTGATAATGTGATAATATGATTGCAAGGTTTTTATATATTTAATTTATTTATTCTATATTATAAAAATATTATCACACATAATATTCTTTTCTATATAATTATAGAAGTAATATAGTTAACGCAGTAAATATTAATTCAATTAACGAAGCGGGATCATTGAATACTGTATTTTAGGTTAAAAAATCTATTAACGTAAACATTGGCACACATATTCTATAAAAAATGTAGTTTTAATTTTTAAACGAGTTTTATTATTACTAATTTTTAATAACTTAGACTAAGCTAATATTTATATACTACGTACAACAGATATTAAAATCAACAAAGGTTATAATATTATAATTTATAATATATATAAACTTTATAATACAACTTCATTATCTATAGCAAAAAATGTATCACAAACACAGAATTATGTCAAATTCATTGAATTTTGTTGTACATATAGTGTTTTCTAATCTAAAACCTAATTAAATATTTGTATGTTTATCTTTTAAAATTTAAATGGATACATAAATTGAACATACAGATCCAGTAAGAGTATCAAGCTAAGTAAAATAGTATCTAATACATCAAACAGTTCACGAAAGAAACTACTGGTTTGTGACACTTCCTATTTATTTATTAATTAGTTCTTAGTTTTAATTGATATTAATTATTAGCATAAGAAGTTTCTACACAATTTACGATTTTGACATCTTTAATTGAGGATTACCATAAATTCCATTAGTTGAATAAAGTATACAAATTAAAAACATCAGTATTATGTTCACCCAAACCCATTCTTATAGTCATAGCTTTTCATTGTTCAATAATGATCTAAAATCGAAATGTCTAACTTATAGAACCTAGTTCGATTGTAATTAATAAATACTACTGTATTATATACAAATAAGATACAAAATAGTGCCTGTGTGGCTGTGTTCTTACAACAAAACTATCTAATTACGAAATTCAGTTTATTATTTTTCTCTGCCTATGAAAAAAAAAAATATAGATATAGACATATTATGAGCTACGCACTTTGTTTTTCACATGGGAGATTTATTATAAATTAATTTTAATGAAATTTTTTTTAAAATTTTATTTATCTTATTATGTTGTGACTTGTGAGTTGTGAGTATGTAACCATATTGAACAAATACTCAGTTGATAAATGGTAATGAGAACTTTAGGTACATATAGATTAGCATATTAGTTTAAAACGTGACTATAATGATTAGTTTAATACAATTATGTGTATAATATAAATTAAAACTATTTATTCGTCTATTTTTGGTTTGCAAAATATATTAAAGTTAAATGATCCCATTGATTGAGTTATAATAATTTTAAGTTTGAAGTTTGAACAATTAAACTAAAAATTTTAATATTTGCAAGTATTACGATATACATATTGTGATTGATTTTGTAGTTTTTTCGTTTTCGTTTAAGATGACTAACGATGATGATGTTGACACATTTCCATAACTTAGGTTCGGTGCAAAAAAATGTAAATCAGTAAGATACACACAAAACCATAATATTGAAATAAGCTCCGTAGTTTACTGCGCTTAATCGTATTATCACTATATGTGACATATTTGATCGCAGTTTTTGTAGGAACCGTCTGTCATTGTGTAAACAACGGATGAATGGAAAATCCAATCAGCTAGCAATGATTTCGGTTTAAAGAGATACTATTATATTTTTTCGATTTTCCAGACTTCGGCCAACGGTTTTTTTTTTGTTTCTTTCTAATAACATCTGCGTGTTACAATTTATAAGGTATTTTTTCCCTGCCATAAACTACTACGTGTTTGGAATGCGAAACGTACGCGAAGTTTGTAGCGATCGTTTCGGTTTTCAAGAATTCGATCAAAGCTAAGCGCTTATTATTTATATATTATATGTTGTATTTATATATATATATATATATATTGTACATATATACACAGCCAATGTTATATTACATTGTTTTTAAAGATAAAGCGATGATCCATTTGCGAATATGGGTGAAAGTGTTTATAATTCTTTTGTTGCGTGTGATTCGTTTTACAGTTGTTATTTAGAACCCGTTAGTCTCAATAATAACCTATAAATAGAAGGTATATAATATATATATATTATATTCTTAAGCCCTGTTCGGGTGGTGAACGTAATACTACTTTATAGAAATATATATATTATATATAGGTATCTCTTTGTCGTAGATATCATCAAAGCTTAAATAATGACGTGCGTTTTTCGTATTATGATTTATAGTTAATGAATAATAATTATAAAAATATGTAATTTATATTAAACATTTTCCTATATAAATCTTAATATATTTTATGTAATATATTCATAAATGTAATAAAAATAATTCTTTTGCACATTATATTGTATATAATTATGGTATTATATTATAGGTGTTATAGTATTATTTAGGCATATTAAAATATAACGTTTATCCGACAAAGTTAATACTATTATTATTACATTTATAGAGTACTATTATTACTATTTATACCTATGCATTTCGTATTATTTGTATAAAAATGCAATCATAAATTAAAATTTAGCCAAAAACATGTAGCAAAAAGAAAAAATACACTGATACCTACCTTATCTGTAGTTAAACAAATTGCTGTATGCAAGATTTTATTTCTACTTTTACAAAGTGACATAATGTGAAAACAAATGTATTCTAATAAATTTAATATTTATAATACAATTCTTTGAACGGTTTAAATACAGCATGACATACACACATTCGTAGGCGTGAACACACAATAGTTTGATTAAATAAATAATGGATATATTCTGTAAAATTCTAATTATTATTGATCGTTTTAAATCTACACTAGTATTTACCCATGATAACCAATATTTAACCAATTACTATAATAATTTTTAAACTATTATTCTATTAATTCAATTATTTTTAAGGTAGAGTAGACTTAAAATAAAACGTAAAAAGCATTGTTTTGTACTAGGTCATAAAGAATAAAGTAAAAAAATTATGAAATCAAATTTTAAAATATAATATTTAATATAGAATATAGAGACGACCACAAGCAGTTTTTAAGTACATTTCGTTTGACAACATGAATAAAAATACGAGTAGTTGGAATTTTTATGAC
This sequence comes from Rhopalosiphum padi, assembly GCF_020882245.1. NCBI lineage: Eukaryota > Metazoa > Arthropoda > Insecta > Hemiptera > Aphididae > Rhopalosiphum > Rhopalosiphum padi. The sequence goes on along the minus strand of NC_083598.1, from coordinate 17,817,137 downwards.
ACCCATAAAACACAAGTATAAAATTATATTTTTGAAGAAAAAACACATAAACCAGCGAAAACAAAATAAGATTTTGTACAATATGTTAATATCCCAAATGTCGTTGGGTAAATTATCAAGAAGTTGTTAAGTTGTATTAAACTATGAATCAATTATTAAATCAGTTAGAACTAATAATATTAGTCCCGAGTATCATTTTGGGTAAGTACATAATAATACGTATATTAATTGAGTCCATTTTTTATACCAAGTCTAGTCAACATTTTTAAGAAAAAAGTAGGTTTAGTTAAAAATGTGTTTTTACTTTATTTTTTATTTATTTTGAAAAATTTGATAAACTGATAAATATATCATAAACGTAATTAATGTTATAAAAATAAAGTTAATGCACATGTACATACTATATTAGTATTATATAATATAATATAAATAAAAATAAATGTTTAAATTATAATATCGTATTCATTATTGTTTATCGTATTTTTTGGTAAATAAAATTTATTTATTAAAATGTTTTCTAATGATTTACAAACATTATAATAACCGTTATTATTATTTAAGCGTGGCAAATTAAATGATATTGTGTTTTACATTTAATTTTAGTGTAAAAAGTGTACAATAAATAAATAAATAAATAATTAGAGAGAATGAGAGGAGAATCAAATATGTGAAAAAGCTTCACACAATGGACCCTTTCCCTTGGTATTTTACTCTACCACGGGAATCCGGTATTGTGTCAGGACGTTAAATTTTGAGATTTCGAAACACACTTATTCTACATGTTTAAGCTTTAACCCTATAAGTTTCTATCCTTTGTTCGAGTTAATTTCCCAGAAATTTAACTGAAACAATTTACAAACCAAAGTAATTAAATTGGATAAGCGATCAATCAATGGTGACCGTAAAATTATATCAAAAGTTCACACTGAACAATGAAAAACTACTAACTATGTTTCGTGTAAAATGCGTGTATTATCGATTTATATGTTATACCTTATAACTTATAAGGTATTATTATGGAGTTTTCTGTTTTACAAAAAAAATTGAAAAGTTGCAATTGCAATATGAACAATGCAATTTATTCATATAGTTATATTTTAAGTATGTTTAATGTATTTAACGTTTTATTTATGAGTAGATATTTGATATAACTAATGATAATGACGATTTAAAATAATCATATTATCTAAAGCTCTTATCCGATTTACTATAGTTTGTTATAGTTACTATTTGTATATTAAACTATAAAATTGCTGTTTACAAAAAGTCCAGACTTTTTACTGTTTAAAAACCTTTTAAAAAACGCCATTAACGTTTCACATATTATGAGAATGAAGCAGGAAATCAAAAATATCGATTGTTATTGAAAAGTTTAAAGCCGATAGCGGTTTCTCCGGCAAAATAATAGATCACTTCAATATCTTACTTTCTAATTGCACAAAGTATACATTCTTAATTAGTTCGAAACGACAATTTTCGAAATATCCAATGTTCATCTTATGACATCGTTCTTTACTTTTTTGAAAATTATAGTATGTTATTTGTATTATAGGTGAATAATTTTCCACCGGACGATCGGAACAACAATATTATCGTAGCTATAATATTATTAAAATATTATAATACGATGTCAATATGTGTAATATTATTTGTGGTTTGCACGGTCTTGCTAGCTAATATTATTACCAATGACCATATTTTGCGTGCGTCGTTGCACCGATATGCAGATACAAGAGTCGTAAAGATGGGCTTCGTGCGGTCGTGGCGAGTGGACGGTGCGCCGGGTGGGCTCGTTTGTGGGGTGAGCCAATGGATATAAAAACATTGCATTATACATAATAATTATAAAATATTATTATTATTTATTTTTCAATAAGTCAGTTGATGTTACGCAGAAGCGCGTCGTCGTATGATGGTGCCCTGGTGCCGAGTGACTGCTCATCGCGTTAAAACCGCATCGAAATGAATACGGTACCGTTTTTCGATTGTTTTCGCGTGGTATAGACTGCACGAATACGTTGCGTCGTACATTAACTTAACATTACAATGAAAATATTTTACATTGACAAATAACAGGTCATCAAATATTCAAAATATGTATTTAAAATATTATGCGTTTTGAAAATACGATCATATTATTATTATTGTTTGCGTCGTTTCCGTCACATGAATATTATTCGGCTATAATAATGTTATGAATTATCTTATATTTTAAAACGATAAAACTCGACTATGACATTATTATTATTATAAAATATTATGGCGACGACGTCAATGTATTCTAAAATCTCAGCCATTCCGGGTAATTTTTCCTCGGCTTTTCGGCTTATCGTTCGGATCACTCTCTCTCACTACCTCTCACTCTCTCTCTCAGCCGTTGGCCGTGCACCGAGCAATATGCGATCCTGGTATCAGACTATCGGCAAGTATTGCATTCGACCTCGGACGCGATAACTACTGCGACAATCGATTGATCATAACGATGACGTCACGTGCAACAATCGCGCGATGTTGGTTTTTTTTTCTTTAGTGTTTCAGTTCATCGCCGTGTGCCGCCGCACAATAAAATACAATCGCGATTTGAGAATGAAAAGGTTGTACTTCTTTGCGACACTTTGAAAAACCACTGTTTATATAATAATATTACAATGCATTAACGTTTTCCAATTTGCATATAATTTTATTTCAAACACCCCATTGCGCGATACCCAGTTTGAAAATGTTCTATCTAGCTCAATTATCATATAGTTTTGTATTATAAAATAACATTATTAAATTTAATAACAATTTTTATGTTTCAGTGAATATAATTGGCGATTGTCACGAATTTATGACTTATGAGTGACCTAACAATAACCTATCATGTTATATTCGTAGATATCAAACGGACAATGGTAGTAAGAAATTGTTCATTTATATAATTAAGTGATATTCCCATGTACGAAAAATACCCCCTAATTATGGTTTTTTTTACGAATTATGATTTATGAATACAGTTGGAAAACTTGGTGTTATTTGTTCACTTAAAAAAGGTTTTATATTAAATCATTCAATTTGAAAACTTTTTAAACCTTTATAAAGTTTCATCTCAATTTGTCCACTAAAAAATAGTCCATACGCAGAACCTTTAAAAAGTAAAAATAAATAATTTTTAAAAGTTAACTTGTAAATAGTTATTGATTTCTTAGAACCATTTTATTCTCAGGTCACCTAATAATATGTCATATAGTTTACATCTTCTTCCCCTTTCATACACAATATGATATGGTGGTAAAATTGAATCGCTCTTTGTTTAATTCGAAATTCTTACAGTCGTAAAATGTAAATACGGTAACAGCCGCAGTATCCAAAATATTATATTATGTGATTTTCTAAATCATGTAAATCAAGCCTTTAACCTCTATACGTCTGATCTATATTTTGGTACTTATTATTTATAAAAATTTGTTTAAAAAAATGAACTATTTAATATATTTAACTGTACTTCTGTAATTTATTAATTAGTTAAAAGTTAATTCCACTTTTGCCTATATAACGTATACCCACAAGAGTAAATAACACAGTGTGTATTGGTGCCGTTACGGTATTACCGATTGGCTTTGTCTAGTTATTATAAGTATGCACGTTTCAAACATATGCTATTATACAATATTAATATTCTGTTTCCGGTTTTCGTACGTTTCCGGTTCATATCGTTTTAGTGGTCACTTTATTAACCACGCGTCTACCATTAAATACCTACTCACCAACAGAACAATATATTATTATATTAACAAATTGTATAAGGGCAGCTATATACCAATAATAAAACGAAACAATGCAAGCAGCGTATAATACGGTTAACCTTTTAAAATCTTTTTCGATTCTATTCAAAAAATGTCATCGACCGTCCTTTATTTATATTATTTGGTCTGAGAATTGGGATTCGCCGCTAATGTACCGAGATATTTAGCTGGTATGATTAATAATTAATATGGGTGTATGGTCAATGAAACACCAAGTTAACTGAAAATATTATTTAAATTATTTTTTTTTACTATTCAATTTAATCAGTAACCACGGACGTAACCGTTTATTGATCTTGCTGAAATTCTAACTCCATTTACGTCTGTTTTATGTTTAATCCACTTGCCAAAGTTTAATTATTTCGTTAATCTAACGTAATTATGTATATTATCATCATTTCTTGTATAATTTTTTCTTTCTATTTTGCTAATGTTGTACTTTAACTTTGATAAATAACTGAGGCATTTCTATAATTTTATTTCATTTTGTTTATTTTGTTTAACGAATTTGAAACCATTAAGTCATTTTTTTTAAACGATACCCAAAATTGATAATTTTTTTAACTATCTATTATGTATTAATATTTACATTGTATGATAATTTACAGAATTAAAATACAGTATTTCTATAAGTATGATAAATACATATATTTTTATACTTTTTGTAAACAGTGGCGTATATAGAAATTAATTTCAGGGGGGGGGAGTTAAAAACAATTTCCATTCTTAAAAATAAAATAAAAATCAATGCCCATACCAAACATACATTTCAAGTGGGTTTGAACTCCTAACTCCCCTATATACGCCATTGTTTGTAAATAAAATGAATGATTAAAAATCTGGTTATAACTTTCAAAAATGTATAGTATTAAATAGAAATCTTGTCCAAATATTGTTATTAATGTTTATTATTTGTAAATATTGTTTAATAAAGTGACTTTATAAAATATATTTTTCAAATTGTTATTGTAATAATATGTATAACTAAATAAACATCTTTTAGTATTAATTACAAAAATAATAATCAAATCAGAGGTATAGAAATAAATATAATTATCGTTATTAATTTTTATAAACAATAAAATAATCCGCAATTCGGATTAAGCTTCAAATAGTATTGTAATTTTATTTTTTGAATTTTGATTCTAACTTAAAAAACACCTTTGTTAAATTTTTATACAACGACGATTTGACAAAATGATAATATAGGAACAAACAATTAACATATACATTAACCTAGATTTCTAAATAAAATAAAAATACTTTCATTAAAAAAAAAAAATAATAATAATCAATAATTATATACGTTATTTGTGTCTGAAAGAAGGTTATTTTTTTCAACGTATATTTATGTACTGTATAATGTATGTATTTATGCATTATTTATTTAGTGTTATATCATTTAAACATTTTTCAAGCGCACAAGTAATAAATATTTTCAACATACCGTATACATTTTGACTGCAAAATCATATGTTCATTTTATAATGTATTCATTGTTATAAACTTATAACAATTACAATACCATAAAATGCTTTTCATTTCATCGATAAACTATTTGTCAAGAAAACAGACAAAACTTTGTCTTCATTGAATCTTAACGAATAAATTCTCTTTACTATAAAATGTATTATTTATAAGTAAAAATGATTGCATGAAGAAGTTTTAAAATTACACCTAAATTTACTTATGTTCTTATAGACTATAAGTTATGAAAATATAAACATACTAACATAACCAATATCATAATATTAATCGTGCAATTATGTAAATCATAAGGGAAAATATTTATATTCCAATCTAAAATGTAGAATCTTAATCTTAATATAATATAATCATAATAATTTCTAATTAATTAATATAATAATATATTAATATGTAGTATGTACTATACGTATATAGTCATTTGTGGTTATATATCACTATATTGGGTAAGCATGTTCACCCTGGTACCTCTCATATTTTCGTTAAATATTAAATTTATTCAAATTCTCAAATTTCAAGTATACTTAAAGTCAACATTTTAAAATACTTTGAATTTCTATTTTCTATACCATTTAAAGAGTCTCTTGTTACGATATAAACATCTAATTTTAAAATAAATCATTCAGCTCTTGAAAAAATTTCTATGTACCTTAACTGCAATTCGAATGAGTAGTTTAATGAGTATCTAATTAAATGTTTGTACCAAGAATAATACTAATAATAGTTTAACATAAAATATAAGTTGGATGTAATAGGTGCATTTGCTTAGTTAACATTATACACAAAAAATATTTACAAATTATATAATACATAATTATATATTATAATATATTATAATATTGTTTAAATAGTTTTTATTTTAAAATTATCATAGATTTATAGCCATTATTAAATAGTAAAATTCCAATATATTTTAAGCCTATTATCATGAACAATTGTATAATATTGAAAAATGTATATAAAATAATATTTTTAACTTTTATCAATTCATTAAAAAAGGTATTTTTTTTTAAAATAATTCTATATCGTCTAAAGAAATTAAATTATTATATTGTAGAAAATATAGTCTTAAGTATACTTAAAATTTAAAAGTTAAAAAAATGAGATTTTGAATACTACATTAAAGGAAAATGTATATGGTTTTGGTGAATTAACCTGTTTATAGTTATTATTTATATTGGTTTACATATTATATTTATAAGCCGTTAAAAACCAACACAGCATTAGTGCAGCTTAAAAATTATACCGTGTATAATAATATAGTATATGTATAGATAATGATTATAATATAGCGTCCGTTAAAAATGTATATAAATACATACATTTTGACATTTTGTGATTAACCTTTTTGTTTGTTAAACATATAGGCAATTTTATTGAAGTCAACGTCACATATATACGCATAAAGTAGAACGTCGAATACGTAAGATGAATATAGCAGTTCTATCATGATTGATTGCAAAATACTCATTCTAAGTTTTTCGTGTAGCGTCCGGTCAACTAGCCGACTATTCAAGGACTATCGATCTGCGTTGGTCTAAAAACGGTAGTAATATTGTTTTCCCAAACCGAGCTACTACCAAAAAAAAAAAAATAAATACTTTTTATGTATATAAAACGTGATAGAGAAAATCGTATGAAATATCTTACCCATTTTGAAGCATGATATAATACGTGCATTATAGTTGTATAATATAATGTACATAATGATAAATAATCATAATGTCTGTAAGACTGAACATAAAAAAAGAACTTTAAAGAAACTTTTGATTCTGCTCTGTAACGCATTATTTTAAATATAGTTTTTGTTTGTAAATATAAGAAAATTCTATATACCTAGTTTTCAACGTAACAACGTTTAACATTGGTAGGTATAGGTATATCATAAATGATAGGTAAATAATCGGTATTACATCAAACATTGCAGAAAATTATTACATTGTGTTTATGTACATAATTATTTTCGTACCATTATCATTGTTAAAATTAATTAATTAATTAATTATTTAAAGTAGAATATTACAAGCTTTTCCCTATATATTCCTAAATATCTATGTTATTAAATCTAAAATTGAATACAAGTGAATTATTTGTTTAAAAAAAGCAATAATGATTTTTGGAATAAAACTTTTCAAATCTCTACGCTTTCCATTCGCTAAAACATTAAAATCGATTTAATACCACTCAGCAGTCGGGCTTCAAAAACCGTGCGTTCTGTTTTTATGATATAAGTTTTGTAAGCCAGAAGCCAAAAAGTTCTTCAATTTTTTTTTCAAATACAAATAATCTGTTTAAATTAAAAGACATCCCGTTAGCCATCATCAATTTTATACAATAATATAATATTCTAATACGCACACACACATTTATAATAATATGTAAAAAAAATCTCTATCAATAAAATAGGTATTTTGTTTTGGCAGCGTTTGGTCATAATCGACTTGTAGTGTTACAAGTTTTTAAATGTGCACGCCGCGTTATTTGCTATTATTGTTTTACATATTAACACTTTATAATAGCACAACCTGACGACCTACGCCTAGCGTTTCAACCTAATAGTCGCTTACATTTTATTCCTACGCAATGTAAAAAGTTTATAAATATCCTTCCACACGCTAATTTCAATTTTATCCATTAAACATATTAACCCATAGGGCGCGTCGCTCGTTTATACAAATGTACATATTATACTATATATATGATTCTCTGCAACTTTTGTGTACTTCAAAGTATAATTTAATGTTATGCATACACGAGGTAACGTTAAATTTATGATGGGTATCCAAAAACTATGGTAGAGACGTACTACAGCAGTGTTGTAGGTATAGTATGTGTGTTCAAATTAAAAACGATTTTTTTTTCAAAAAAACTTTTACGTGATTTATCATCATATGAGGATTATCATAATATTGTTTACGGTTCTTTGTATAACTAAAATTAAATATCTTGTTTATAAATAAAACACGATCATTTTTATTATTGATTTCAGGAAACCACTATTTTATGAATTGTCATTATAACTAATATTATATTTAAATAGTTAAATAATACTTAATCGTGCATAGCATATTTTTATAATTATTTATTATTTTTATAAGTTTTAAATTTTATACCAGAAGATGTTTATGAAGGTCTAAGTCCTTAAAAAACAATCAATATTTAATGCATTATACTTTTATGTAGTAACATAAATTGTAATATGGACCCATCAACACCTCATGGCCAAAAAAGAACCCACCCAATGTATAGTCTGTGGGGTTACACTAACAGTGAAGCATATAATAACAGAGTGTTACCAATACGCCGAACATCTTAAAAAATACAACATCCCACCCAACCTGTATGAAGCTCTAGGACCAGATAGTGAAAACACATCGAACATGTTAACCTTCCTCAAAAAATCGGATTTATACGACAAAATTTGAACCTACCGTTAAAGAAAATTGTAATATAAATGTAAATTGTAATCATATAAAAAGAACACCATATATATACTGTAATTTTTAATAACGACTATGTAATTTTACACAAAACTAATAACCTTTGCTGTTGATGTTTTTTAAGTTCAATAAAAAAAAAAAAAAATTGTAATATCCATTAGTATTTTACTATACCTATTATTATTTAAATTAACATTTCTTCAAAATTAATTTATATAAAATTGTGCTCGAACTTTGAAAATTAAAATTAGAATTTAATAACCAAACGATTGAATAAATGATATTAATCATTTTATTTTACGTATATTATATGTTTTGTTATTTAATACATTTGTTTTGATTAATTAGTATTTTTGTCCAACTTAAGCACATCAGTATAAATTTAAATAAAAAGGACTGCGCAAGATTTTAAGTTCTCGTTACCTTCATAAATTTAGTCATAATATAATGTCAAAAGATAAAATAATGGACTCAACCGGAAGCAATGATAAATGTCTATAGACTGGAAGGGGAGTGTTGTATAACTTTAGATGGATATTCTTTAAAACGAAAAAAACATTATTCATGTAATTGTGTAGATTTCTAATTATTTATCTTTTATTTTATATCGTCAATCTCACGTAAGTTTATTAAAAAAATAATCCAAGAAGTAAGAACTCGCTATTGGAGAAACTTATAAAATGATTTTAATGGTCATAATAATATGATAAACGGATATATTATTATAATGTATGACGTATGTAAAATATGATATATTTAAAGAACACAATATAAATGTAATATTTTTATGAGTAAAATGTAAAATAAGTAATAATAACAACATGTAACTACTGTTTAAATTTATATGTGCCATTAAACGAGTGCACTCTTAAGCTTTGTTGCTTATATTATTTCTTTACAGTTTGTTTTGTTGTTTCTAAAATGTCCACGGAAAATAGTAGGCAGTTTGTCAAAGAAACTTCTACGTAAAATTTGTATTCAATTTTCAATCTGCAGAGTTGTTGCGGTGAACTTATTAAACTTTTTTGATAAAACGTATTTTTTTGTTGTCTTTTATATTATTATTTACGTTTTAAATTTTCACGAAGATCTGGTATTTAAATTAGTTATTTCAGATTTTTAAAAACATGAAAATTAATTTTGAAAAAGTCAAATTCTAGAAAATGTCTAGAATTATTAGAAAAACTGTTTCATTATTTACCATTATCGTGGATATAATTACGTTTCAATAATATCTCATTAATATGTCATCGTCACAGTTGTTATAAGGCTAAATCGTAACATAATATACGAGTGACACAAACTTATTGAAGTGGAATATATTTTTATTTGTAACAAATAATTTATCATTTACTGTATCTTAATAAGCACTAAACTATTACTGAATAATTAATATTATTGAAATAATTTGAATAAGCTTGTTATCGGTCGTATAGGTACAATAAAAATAATATTATTATAATAACGTGTAACGTATAACCATTGGTCATCGGATCGCAGAACAAAAAACCCGTACACACACAAAGGCCAACCATGACGGCAGCTGTTCAACATCGGTCACGATTATGACGTGTAATAATGTATAGGTTCCTATATGTATCGAGTTACTAAACCGTGACCGTGTGGGATGCCGTTACACCAGGCTTTAGGGTGAAATAAATTATTAGCTGCAAGTATATCATACAAACGGCAATAATCAGGTACCAAAACATTACAGATAGTGCAGACAAACAGGTTGAAGAGAAATAATGATATAATATTACCATCAGGACACACAGCAAGTATACAAATAATATGGTTTATAAAAGTGATCATAAAGTCATACAGCTTTTAATAATTATTGAGGATATAAAACATCGATAGTTTTAGGCTTAATAGCTATAATTGTAATAGATTTGCGGTTAATTAATGTTCTAATTCGTTGAAATCAAATAATTGCGTTACAGTGTTACACTCGACAAATTTAAACAAAACATTAATCATAATTCGTGACATAATAGAGTAGTTTTATTTAAACGATTTTTTCAGGTACCGCTTTATAATATTGTTAAATTTATGAAAACATTTTTTCGATAAATATGTTTAGTAGGTAAGCGTAATTAGCGAGAATTATCGTGACTCGTTTTATAATTTGCTTGGCATACGAATACGTCTGAAGTTAAAAATAACATAGTATATGATACAGCATCATTCCTACTCGTCAAAATCATGAATTTTCAGGGGGTTTTTTATTTTAAAAATCAACGTTGAATTATCATGCACTGTCGTGATCTATTTTTCAAAATTCCCAAAAGTCCTAGTTACGTGCTAAATCTTTAGTATGAAAAAAAAAACCAAATTCTTACTAGGTGTAGATAGGTGTGATTCAAACATACAATCGCCAAATCCTCCGGATATCGCATATCCTGTTTAGCCTGTCATATAGTATAAGTGTACTAGTATAAACTACCTTTTTTTTTCTTGTCGTAAGCTCGTTTAAAATAATATTTCTCATCGATTCGATAATGATCTGCACACGCAGAATCGTTGGAAAATGGCAGACGCGCGTGGTGTTTTTTTTTTTTTAACACACATTATTATTATTACGAAATGTGGGGTGGCTCGTCATAATCCCTCGGCGAGAGAGGGTCGTTGCGCTGCAGCTATAGTCAAAAGGGAATTCGATGTGTTTAAACAGAAGTTTATCGATGTTCATTTTGGCCACGTATGATAAAAATACATATTGGCGACTCGTATAGTCGTATTATATTGCGCGCGCGTGTGTGTGTGTGTGTGTTTAAAGCGTACATAGAATATTATATATAAGCGTCGTTCTCCTGTCAACTTCGTCAATGCACCTCGAGCTTTGATAAATCGTAATTTTAAACACGAAGAAAAAATATTCTCCGCTCTGCCCAGAATCTATAAAATCTAATTACTACACCTCTGCACAAAAGTTATACTTAATTATTATTGGACACTAATTTATCGGTTCGGCCGCTATATTATGTCGTTAAGTTAAATCTGAGCATTATTATTATTGCGTTAAATTCTGTTATTATTTCTTTTCTTTTTTTTTAAATAATATTATAAGCATGAATCAAAACTTAAATATTATACTTAAATTTATCGATGTTCTTTATTATTCTGTTAAATTCCAAGTTGACGCAAATGGTCTACAAAATTATCCATTTTGATTTTTATGTTTTTTGTATTCAAACAGTAATGATAAATCATAAGCAATATACCTATCGGTTTATGGCTTAATAATAAATTCAATTAAAGTTTCTTGAATGAAATAAAATCTTCATTATAAAACTACGAAGGATAGATTAACGATATAATGTTATAATAAGTACAATGGTATACAATAACTGACTACATAATTTATAGCTATTAGTTGTATGCATTATTCATATTATATTTTATAACAGTACAAAATACGCTAGTTAGAAACTTTACTTACATATTTAATATGCATACGTATGTACAACTTAAAGTTTGTAAGTCTAATAATGTGTCTGGGGATACATATAATTAATAATAAATTATTTTGTCTTTAAATATCTATAAATTATAATATATCATTTATGCTATGCATTTTTTAGACATAATTAATATTTGTCTTAATATACTTTATTTATGTATTTACTTTATGTAAATTAATACTTGTACTAATTTGTATCGTGTATAAATAACTATTAAATTTTTTATATAATATGTAGGTTTACATAAAACAAGCTAATTTGGTGAAACAGTTCAGATAACAATATAATAATATTTAACCCTTTCAAGCCCAACAGTAGAATTTTAAAACAAACAATTTTTTTTTGCTTAGTTTATTTAATTACATTTAAATTAAGAGAAAAAATATGTTTTTAAAATTGTTGATGAATTTTCCTAGCCAGGAAAAACATGATGCCTAAAGTTATCATTGGGAATTTAAGGTTACAATAATGATTTTTGAAAATTTATTTAAAATGTCAATAATAAAAATCAAAAAGAAGTATAGGTATAAATTATAGGTACTCGTATATTAAATATAAAATATAAATAAATATTCTACAAAGTAACTTATTATGTAATATAATGCATACAAACAATTATTATTTTTGTTGAAATTTGATGGGAAAACTTCGATTTCTTTTCTAACAAAGCAAACAGGGTCATGTTCAAATCGCTTGACCTTGATCTAGTTATAAAATGCATCACTACTGTGTACTTACATAAAATATTTTTACAAATTTATTATTTCATTATTCATAATTTTCGCACTTTCATAGTGATTTGATATTTAGAAACAATAAATATTTTTTTTATGGGTGTTTATGAATTTTTAATTTTCATAATATTAGTTATACTCGTAATTCAAAAATAAAAGTAATAACTACACAAGGTCAAAGAAAAAATAGTATGCAGCTGCATATTATATTTTATATTGTACAATAATATTATAAAAACGATTATTTATTTTTTTAAACTTTAAAGTTTGTCCGGATTAGGTATAAAACAATTATATTTTAATTTTTAGCAATATTGAGCCGTTGGCATGGTATTATAGAAGTAATGAGAACGAAAATCGATATATTATAACGTATAGGTATTTATAACTATATAGGTAGGTACTTCATTAAATGTATACATAGCTGCAGGTAATGGTTGTGCGTAGATTTAATAACTCTAATGTAACAGCTATATGATATAGGCACATTTTAAATGATAGTATATAATGCATAGCGATGTACTATAGTACTATAATAGTAAATTACGCAAAGCGTAGGATAAAAGGTGAGTAATTCTTTGAAACCGAATATTGTACCCAACAAAAAAATAAATACTAATTAAAAAATTCAAAAACGTCCATTTGTAATGAACTTACCAGCCGATATCACACGAGTGCTATACTTTATAATTTAATTATCGTATAATATACTAAAATAAATGCATCTTGTATTATTGATCTACGTAGGATATTAAGTGTAAACGCAGTTCATCGCAATAATAATATAATATTGTCCGAGAAGTGTAGAACAACGCACATTGTTATTAATTATTATTATTATATTCACCCGCATTAAATGACCCATTTTGCTATAAGTATTATACCGCTTACTGGTTGGGTCTATATAACAATTTGGCACGGTTATTTGGAACTAAATAACTAATAAGTTATTAAGGTTTAATTGATAAGCTTGAAAAAATACAGCGTAGGTTTCTTATTTATATATGTACAAATTATTGACTACCTCTCTCCAGTAATAATAAAAAGGAAGTAGGCATAGATATATCTACTATCTGAAAACCCCGGTCACCTCTATCACGTTCGGGAAATGATATTCAAAATGTTGATCATATAATATGTGTAAAGTTTACACACAATTAAAAAAAAATTGAACTGTAATATGTATATACAAAACATATTAACTAAGGTATTATATTTAATGTGCATGACGTATCACGTATATTATTATGTTAATACTTAATTGTATACTCTTAATATACCCCTTAGGGTGTAATTTCATAAGATAAATAAATGAAAAAAAAAATCATATTTTATTAATACACTCTTCGGGCGAAATAAAATATTAATAATATTATTTTTATAAGTACAGCTGTTGCTGCTGCCAAACCGCACATTATTATACATTTAATAATAATATGATGCACTCGCGTGCATTTATTGTGTATAATATAATATTATAATACATAGGTAGGTCCGACCCGACCCGAGCGTGTAAATGGACTTGTGCACGGCACCGAGGATGCACCCAGAGCGCGGTCTTTGCTCTCTGTAGTCACATCCGGTTCGGACCAAACGTCAACGGTGACGCGGTGTGGTGCGGTGTGGACGCGGTGGTGTTGAACGGGTAAGAGGAGTGCTCCGCTTTGCGGGCGGCGGGCGAGAGTCATAGCCGTATAAAATCGGTCGATTGCGGTGGACGAGCGGGATAGATTTGCATCCGCCGTTATTTGATGTCGTATAATATTTTTTTCCCCGCTTCTTTGATACGCGTGTTTCCTCCCCCGCCTGCAACCCCGAAAAATAAACATATGTATACGCGTGAGATGGCGGTTGTGGCTGTACGATGCCTTTTATACTTTATATAATATATATATTATCCTCGGGTTTTTTTCAAACTCTTTCACTCTCATTCTCTGTCTCTCTTTCTCTCTCTTCATGTTTTCCACCGTATTTCTCTTCCAACACTTAAAAGTAAAGTAAACAACAACGAACGACTGGGAACACTGAGGTGTGTGTGTGTGTGTGTACGTATGAGAAAGACGACCAGATAGAGAGAGAGACAGCGTATGTGCGTATATGTGAAAGAGAGAGAAAAAACACGCAGAGCGACAGAGAGAGGAACACAGAGAAAATATGACTCTTTGTATATCTTTCCACGAACCCTACGACCACTCGAATGCAAAACGAGTTTTTCTCTTACATTCGTTACAAGCTTAAACGCTGTTGCAGCCTGGTTCGCCGCTGAGATGTAAGATTTGTTTAAGTTTTTTTTTCTGTTTATTTGTCGGGATGGATTTAATGAAAGCAACAACAAAAAGAGATAATAAAAAAAAAAATACATGCCTAAGTGACTGCGTTACAAAATTATTATCGTTATTAAGCAAACATTTTTTTTAACCGGATATCTTATATATATATATATACATTTTATATATAGATACGTTTTTGTTATTATCGCGTTAAAACTTTAATCATCTTTACACGAAAAAGAAAAGTATAGGTAAAATACTATATTAATTTCAGAATTTCTGAGTAGAAAAACTGATTAATTTTAAAACTATATTAATATATAGGTATATATTATATATAATATTTACTTAGCTATCTAACGTTTTTCCAATAAGAGATAAACACAGAATAAGTTTATACTTTTAAATTAAATAAGATAGTAAATTTAAAAAAAATATGTCATGGATTTTTTTTTTATCAACATAATATTATTAATTGATTAATTGATATAATAATTTTTAGTAACGATCGGACAGTCGAACTTATCATACGTCTAAATGTCTAATACTAATATTTTGATCCAATGTATATAACCCGTGGACAATATAAATTATATAATATTATAATGAACTAAAATTAAAAATATACGTGTATCAGTAGGTATATGACATGTGCAATGTGCATATTGTGTAATATATTTATAATTCAAGTATAGTCATATGACATGACCTGCTTTTATATTATTAGTTATTTTGGAGATATCCAACATATTTATAAAATTTATTAAATAGAAAGTATATTAATAACATATTAACACAACACAATTTTAAACGTTTTCATATTTAACTCTATTAAAAAATAATAAATATTATTTAAGACAAAATTAATTAGTATATATAATTCCTATTAATACATTTTTGAATCTGAAGATGTATCTGAATAATTATTATTTTTATATACCTATGTATTATAATAAATAATAATACTATTTAGGATTATAGTGTGATAACTGAAACTTTGATCATTGATTATAGGAGACAATGTGTCATATTATTCAAACAGACGCAATATAAAAAACATTTGTTTCCATTAATTGTTATATATTAATACACTGACAAAATATGTCATGTTCAGGTAATCAATAATCAAGTGTTTTTTATATATTTATGTAATTACCATGACCAATGAGTATTTCACTGTTAAATAATTAACAACTGTCTAAATATTTTGAATTACCAAAACGAAAAATGTGATTTTGTGTATAGTACAAGTATAATATAACCAATGATATGCTGATGTCCAATAAAAGAGGATCAACCTGAAAAGAAAAATAATAGTATTTGACAATAAACTAGTTATTGTAAGTTCAGTTCCGTAAGACGTGTTAATCTGCTTGTAAGTATATTATATTGTATAATATTAAGCTCGTATTAAATATTCAAATATCATGTTATAACAGTTAAATACTTTTAAGTATACCAATTGAACAGTAAAATAATAAAATATGCAAGTCACGAAAGTAATTTGTTAGTATATAATAATAATAAATATTATTATGAAAATTAATTCGTAATAATAATAAATTTAAATGCATATTTTAGCGCTACACAGCGAGGACATAATATTCTTATTTACTATAGCAGTTAGTTTAAATATGATGTCTGAAAACTAAAAGAACTTTTTAATATTTAATCGAAGGACTTGAGCCGTAATTCTTATTTGTCATTAGTTATTACGAAGGTTATTTATTTATTTATTTTTATTATATTAACTGATTCATTTGACGATAATAAATAATCATATAAATACCTAGCTATATACTACCAATGAAGAATAATATTTTTGTCCGTGTATTGCTCATATATTTTCTTTTTCTTTGAAAGAATTAAAATTAAAAAGTTTTCATTAAACAATCCACCAATAGTTGATTCCTTCGCGAATCCGTTTTTTTTGTGACGTTAAAAAATCGAAATATATGACGCTGCAGTATTATATTATAATATCATTATAACCCTGTTTGTTCGGGGTTACAAGGGCGTACGTATACATTATATAATATTATTGTACTTATTTTGCCCACAACAATATAATAATGATATTTTATACCTTTCTTAGATTGTGTCCGATACACATTTATGTTACTCAGTACGGCGATGCTCTGTAACTACGTTATTTTCTTTATAATATACATATATAATGTGTATATAATGTATAATAAAACATGTGGATTTTGTCGGATGAATGAACAATGAAAACTATGGACGAGTCGTCGTCGTCGTCGTCGCCGTAAAGATAGGTTCGTTGCCCTCTCCGCTCGTTGTCCCGGTATTATATTCACCGCACAGTGTAGTGTTTTTAATGCACAGTATATACTCTCTCTCTGTCTCTTTCTCTTTCTCTGTTCGCTCTGATCATCGATTTGTGGGTAATCCGATTCGACGGTGTAAGAACAACGTATAGTCAATAATCTGATTTTTAAATACATTACAATACCCGCGTTAAGGAGCGCGTGTAACCCGCAAAACTGTTTATTAATTATTATGATGATAATAATAATAATTATTAC
The DNA here is from genome assembly GCF_020882245.1 of Rhopalosiphum padi. Taxonomy (NCBI): domain Eukaryota; kingdom Metazoa; phylum Arthropoda; class Insecta; order Hemiptera; family Aphididae; genus Rhopalosiphum; species Rhopalosiphum padi. The sequence goes on along the minus strand of NC_083598.1, from coordinate 17,799,410 downwards.
GATCGTCTCTGTAAATGCCGAACTCGTTATCCGTATCAATTGAATTATTATTATTTAATCAATTCGTGTTTATATATAAAAAAAACTTGTTGAACGTTGGTGCGTTAATAAGATCATATCTTTGTGGAAGGAGGTGCCGTGAAATATTGTATATTAATAGGTTATTAAATTGCTTATATACCTATTATTGTATAATATTATTAACACGTAATAAATCTTTGAATATTGATCATACGGCGTTTTACGGCGGTTGTAAAACGCGGTTTATAGTAACGAGGACATAATATAATATGGTAAAAATAGTAAATAAATAAAAAATCCGCTGGTAAGGTTAAGTTTGAATTAATTACATCAATTTGAACTTTCAGTGCTAACAGTTATTAATTGTAGGTATATTCATTTTCATTTTAATTTATTAAATTATTATTATTTTTAAATTCATTTTTTAAAAACTCCGACTATTTTCCTTTGTGTTTTTTCGTAGGGTATTGACAGTATTATTTGATATAAAATATTTATTGAAATTTTATATATTAATTATCTATAAAATTGTGACAAATAAAAGAAAAAGCACTCGCTTGTTTCAGTTATACAGCGTGATTTACCAAGCATTACTTTTAATACAGTTATTAAAAATCTGATTTTTGGATTTTTCAAATATACTTAAAGATCTTATTTTCAAATTCTTGGGATTTTTTTATAGTACTTAAGAAATATTCTGAGGAGATACAAACGCCTATTTTTCAAATGATAACTCCCGTTTTTGACCGTAATTTTTTTTTGAAAATGTTGACGTATTAAAATCGAAATTCGTATACGAAAAGTTTTTGAGTTATTTAATTTCTAATCGGATAATATTAAATAATGTGTACTTATATACTTTCACGATAATGTATGTGAACGCTATAGTCTTATGAAAATTTTAGTTATAACTAATAATGTATCAACATTTAATATTTATAATTTGTAAAAACTAAAAATGACCCAAATATAATAAATACTTTATTCAATATTACATAATATTATATTTGATATTCCTATAAAACCATTTTTGAAGGATATTTTATACTTAATATAAACTATATTTTAATAACTATGAAACTGCATATTTACATTTTGATATTACATCAACACATTTGAAAATTATCTGTAAAACATTACTCTTTTAAAAACCAAAACACTTAAATATAGTAAAAAAAATTCAAGAATTTGAAAATGGGGTCTGAATATATTTAAAAATTCCAAAAATCGGAATTTCAATAAATTAATTATTAAAAGAAACATGGGGATAAGCATGCTAAGTAAATCACCTTGTATATTAATCTCTTAAAACGTATATCATCTTTAATGGCATAATATAAAATCACAAGATTTGAACTTGAAAGTTGTAATATACTTCTGCAGAAATCGATAACACCTATACTATCGATACTAAGTATTATATATTATACTACCGTTACCGATTGTTGGGTGTATACAACTAAACAGCACTAAAAATAGGCGTGTACGCATATTAGCCTATAATTTGTTGTAGTCTCAAAAATTGTGTACGATATAATATTATGTAGAATAGGTACCTACCATTATTCTGTATGAAAACGACGTTTCTTACTGCCACAAATACCTACGTAAAACACTGTCATTCCCGTTTTCCGTTGAATTCATTCGTAATGACGGCCCTTTAACATTTATTTTGTTCAAAAGCTCATACTATTACAACACAGCTGTTGTGTTCGCGTTTACAGTTACATATTATTTTTATTATTACTACTGCTGCTTCTCTGCTAGTGACATCATAAGCTTTAAAATGGTTATAAAAATATATACATATATCCAACACGTGTATAGAAGTAGTCGTACAGTACTTACATATAATATAATATATAAATCATACATCATATTATAATTTAAATTTTGTATTATCTTAAATGTATGTTATAACGATTTTAATAAAATATACGAGAGTACGAAACGACGAATTATAATATAGTTGTATACTAGTTATATATAAGTATAATACGCAACAACGATGGTAATGATATGTGTATTTATTAATTTTAATCGAAATATTATTTATATAATAACTAATAAATAAAAAATATAATTATTGCGTAATATTATTCCTGTAAATGTAATGCAATTATTCCCTGTAATGTATATTATAGACACCAAGCCTTTGTAAAACGATCTGTATTTTAAATTGATGAAATATACGTACCTGTACGTACCTGCACGGGCTGCACGTAACTAATATGAAATGTACTTAGCGTTGGTATATTTCAACGCTAAATACATTCTTTTAGCTACATTAAAATAGCTAAAATTATCATAGTTTTTTTTTTTTAATGATTTTTCTGAGAAAATATTATCTAAAATAAAATTGTTCATAATATATATGAGTATGAATATAATTTTAATATGGGTAGTGAAGAGTACTTTATTTAATAATACTTATTTTACTACATTCATATAATATATATATACATAATACATTATATATATTATATATATATATATATAACACGTGACATACACGTATTTCAGTTATTGATATTAATTACATACATTTGGGAAAAATGTACAACACGTTTTTATAAACTAATTAATTGTGTGTTTCTTTCAACTTCAATACTGATAATTTTTGTTTAGTCACATTACAAAAAGTCACGTCTATACAACGAAACTTACTTATATAGTGGCTGATAAAAGCAATATTGATCTTAATCCGGATAATACTGATATAAACTTTTAGATTTGTTATGAATTTATGATAATTAAATTCCAATCGTTACTCTTTTATCGGATTTTACCCAGACAAAATAAACAATATTGAGTATACCATTCCTTTTTATATGTGTTTATAGTGGAATCAAAACCTATACCTAGGTCGGGTCACGCCTCACATCATTATTGAGGTTGGTAGATGGGCAGCTAGATTATTATAAATAAATTAACTTCCATTTAGAGTTCAGGTAAAATAACGATTGAAGTACTTTTATATATATTATAATATATACAACGTACAACATATCAAAAACATTATTATTAGGCCGGTATTACTTTTTAAAAGTTTTGAAATAACTTAATATTATTTAACTAAAATTAAATTACTATAGTGCTATATAAAAAAAAAAAATCTAATGAAAATATTATTCTACATAGTATTATATTTCTGTCATTATACATATTTCTTATTACTTGGACGATGTTCATCTGCAAGTTGATTCATTTGCAACTGTCGTACATCAATGGTGGTAAAATCGTTTTAAACACTGAAAAAAATATTTGACGATCAGAAACAAAAATTGTGTTTTAATGCGTGCACTGCGTGTGCGTGCACTATGCAGTGTGAACTATGATCTATTAACTATGACGGTTAATTCACACGTTAGCTATTACGTAAACAGTAATTAAGAACAATAAGCAGAACTTTTAAAATTACCAATAATCAGTGGCGCATTTAGGATTTTGTCTATTGGGGGGGATATACGTTAGAAAACATATAATTTCCTCTACTGGGGGGTACACTTACCATTACTACAGTTTCTCAAAAATGTTGAAAATTTATATACTTATTATCAATAAGTACCTACACATAAATATATAAGATTAAATTTTTTTTTTTTGAAGATTTATTATTCATTGTCATTTTTTAATAAAATGGAGAAAATCATAAGAATACAATAGTATTATCTAGTGCTTATTGATAAATATACAAATATACATATATGTATATGTATAGGACGAAAAATCAAAACAATAAAAAATAATGCACCAGCCAGTGCTCTGAACTTAAGGGTCTCAGGGTCTCAATACAGCTACTAAGAAAGGGCCCTTTTTTTGGTACTTGGCCGGGGGCCTGGACCCTGGGAAGGTAAAGACTAAAGACCGCTAGGTAGTTGCTTAATTTACCTAGGTAGAAGTTCAGTACTGGCACTAACGCGAGTGTTCGATTATAATGAATAGTGAATTATTATTCTGGATTAAAAATGAACTAATGCAATAATAAATATTATAAAAATAAGTATTAACTCGTATTTAGTGTTTAAGTTTATTAATTATTTGTATATATCATTTAATTATTTGAACTTATTGTTTAGAATGTCTATTTATATATATATATATACCTTCGCCTTGCAATATGTTTTGAAATAGCAACCAAACGCTTAAAAGCATAATAATAGCCGGATCGTTATTGACAATAATGACGATTGACGAAATTTTACAATTTACAATACGAATTGTTTTCAATCATATACATATTTTGCAGTAAGTCGTGTATTGAGTATTGACTACGGCCATCAAGTATCAATCATAATATTTCCAAATTCTTAAAATTTCAATATTATAATAAAATGTAGCTTTCAAGAATTTTATTCTGTATTTCTGTAATATATGTACGATATTATTAAACCTATCAAGTAAAAAAAAGAAAAATGGGGGGAATTACCCTCCAAATCCCCCCTCCCCGTAAATACGCCACTGCCAATAATATAATTATTCAGTTTTATGTAGAAACATTTAAATACAATGTTGTTAAGCAGGTAGGTAATTCATAAAAAATGTCATAAATATTATTATAAAAGTGATAGCAGACGGGTGTAATGGGTATATGGTATATTATAGGCATAAACATGAAAAACAAATAAAAACACTTGCAGCGGGTAATAATAACCTCATTAGTACAAACTACAAATACGAAGCGGCCATAGGGACTAAACTCGTCGATAAAACTATCAAATTAATTAGAAAGTCAATCGGGGAAATTTCGGGACGTAACTTAAGATCTGATCAAAATAACCTACCTCGCCGCCTAACACCACCTCCCCCCCCGATGGCGCGGTAGTTTGATGGTGACTTAATCGCTTTTGCCGTAGGTCGGGTATTCGCGATGCACGCGTACATTATTATTGTACAGCTTGTGTGCGTACAACTACCCGCAGCGTACAAAACATTGTACTTACGGCATAATATTATTGTTATTGTTCTTTTTTTTCGTAGTCGGGTAGGAAGGGGTGGGTACGACGTGTTAAAACAATACAATAACGTCGTCCTATATATTGCACGCGTTTATATATATATATATATATAATCCGGACAAAACGGTCTACGTATATATATATATAGTCTGTCGTCGTACCGGTGGAAATGGGTTTTTTTTCTTTCAGCCTATTCCTGCTGCAAGTGGTGCGCACCACAGCCCGGCCTTTTACGCGTTATTGTATCGATCCTCTGCCGCGTGTGCCGCTTGGCGACTGTATATATATATATACATGTATAGGAATCTCTTCGCGTCTCCGTAGTCTCTTTCCGTATCTCCGCCCTCGCCGCTATACCCAACCGCGTAGTCCCTTTCTCGCTAACTCGCTTTTTCCTGCCACCGCCGCCACCTCGTATATATATATATATTATGTTATTATCTCTCTCCGTCCCCCCGCTCGCACGCGGTGACTATATATATATTATACCTATAGGTACGAATACATCACCTGCAGCTTGTGATCAAGAAGCGTTCCTCGGTAAAAATAGAAAGATATAGTATATTATATGCATATAAATCTCTCGGACGATAAGAAAAAGTCACATTAACCGACTTAACCGGATAACCATCATATTATTATTAGGTATCTTTAAATATTATATGTATGTATATTATGCGCCGCTGCAGTGTTAATCGCCGTGACACGCGTTTTAAACGGTAAAAGTCCTGGGTAATTGTTTTAAGAATTGGTATACTAGAAAAACATATTATACGTTTTAAGAAAAACATGTTATAATATTTACAGGTTTTTTTTTTTTAATATTTATCTTAGGTCTTACTGTTTTGAACAAACAATGTACATTTTTGATTTCATATTTTGAACACACAATATTTTACAGTCTTACAGATCAACAATAATTTCGAATTTGAACTGATTAGTTAATTAGTGATAACGTGCATTTAAAGTTTCGATGAGCGGAAGTAAAATTCAACCTTATAAATATGCGTGCGCCTAACGACTTTGTATTTTTGTTTACCTCGTTCGATAAAAATTATGCCTTTTAACCGTTTCTAACGCTGTTGCTACATTATAAACGAAACGTTCGAATAACAACCCTCGCGTTGCGGGTTTATGCGCGTTAAAATACGTTTTATATATAGTAGGTAACGACTTATAGGATTCGTTTAAACAAACACTGCAAAAGTGCGTGTTATAATACCATATTATAAACCTGCTATAATATTATATTGTGGCTAGTATTATTATTACACTTTATTTTTTTATTTATTATATATTATTATATTATAAAAGCAAAAAGAATATTTGTATGAATTATCGGAGAAATATCCAGGATTTAAGATAACTTGTTCGACAGTATAACGAAATAAAATGGAATGACAATCATTGTCACTCGTAAGAGGATATAAAAGATAAAATTGTAACAATTTAAAATTACTGTATAATATATTATAAAGAAACAGTGGTACTTATTATAGATAGAAGAGACGCCTTTATTCCTCATAATATACTTTTTCAATTTATTAGTTTATTGTTTTTTTTATTGAATTTATCTTGATATTTTACTAAGAACTTAAAAATATCTAAATTGTCTTAAAATTTTTACTGAGTCAACCAATTTATAATTACAATATTTCCCATTGTGCAATCACTTAAAAAAAAATAATATTTCTTATTTAAATAAAACAATTAAATTTAATAAAATATACATAAAGTGATACCTATTGCATATGCGATACTTTGTCAGTGATTGTCATTTTTTGCTATGATTAGACTTAGACGTATACATAGTGGCATTTAAGAAACGAAATAAAATAGTTAATAAATAACTTAAGTTCATATTTGATAAAATATACACCGTGCCATTAGTTTAGATATTTAATCCAATTTTTATTAGAATCTGGTATTGTGTACAGAATAAAGCTGTTATTTGTTGATTATTATAGACATATAGTTTTATAACAATAATAAAGTTTCATTTTGTTTCTTTTATTCCATTACTATAATTAAACGGAGTTAGTAAGTTATTAAACGAGTAAGATAAATATACTGTGTTGTTTGACAATTAGTTAATTTGGTTTGGGTAAATTTGTTTTACATTCCATTTGACAAAAACGAAACGAAATGGATACTTAACACGCGTTTTGATTAAGAATCCCGTTGGTTGGAAGTTTTATTTAGAGGGAAATAAAATGGTAAAACGTGCCGCTCGACTGTATACCATACCCTTGCGAAAACCCGCTCTGAATCCCTTAACGACCCTATAATAAAAATTCAATAGGAATGATTACATCCTATGCATATTACCGGTCTTTTTTTTTATTCCTCCGATGAACTCGACATTGGTCTGAATACTCTGAATATAAATATAAATACAAAGTACACTGTGGCATTACTTTAAAAATTTAGTGAAGATAAATGTTTCCCTAAAAATGTTTGAACCATTTCCTAAAATTATTATTGGTGAGTTATTTTAAACGCCAACGTACCCCGAACAGGTATTTGTCTATTGTTTTATTAATCATCTACACAATTCACACCACAAAAGTGTTTAAGTAGTTTATCAACACGGCATTAATAATAAATAATTGAGCATAAATCATAATAAAATAAAATATTATAATTTTGAACGGTATTCAATTGGCGCGCGCGTGCTCAAAACAATCAATATATTATGTACAACATATTATATTATGGGGTTTTACGTTTAGATTTTCGTCAATTAATCTGATTTATCTGATTTTATATCAACGTTGTGACCTCTATCTGTGTATAATAATACATTCTCAGTTATAAAAATAATAATGCATTCTGTATTTACTTGAATTAGTTGAATTAATTAATTCTTAATATTAAATTATAAATTATAATAAAATATACAGGTGATTCACTAAACATTAAAACTGTTTTACTTCTGAAATTTTCACTTTAATACTGAATTTATTCGAATTTGGATTTTTGGAGTTTCTACATTATTACTTATATAAGAAATATATTATCAAGTATATTATGTATTTTTTTTTTAGAAAGAGATATTTTGAAGAAGTGTGATATATTATATGCTTTTTTTACTGCAAATTGTTAAGTAGATGATTTTTTTTCAAAATGTTTATATATCTTAATTTAAATTCAAATGATAGTTTCTGAGTTATTAAAATGTATATCCTAAAAATAAAAACTCTTAAAAATAATTTTACAAAAATATAAAAATACTAAATTTGAAAAGTATTATTGGATCAAAGTTTAATAATTAATTTTAAAAATTATTATACAATTTTTATAGATACACATTAATTACTAAAATTTCCAAATTCATTTTCGCGGATTTATTATATACTTACCTACAAAATTTGAATACTTCGTTAAAAATAATCGTTTAAACACTTGCAAAAAGATCTTCAAAGAAGTAATCTGATTAAAAATGAACAGGAGAAAATTTGGTTCTTATTTGAAAAAAGATATTTTCAGGACATTTCTTAAACGAATTAAAAACTATGTATCATATTATGTATAACTATACAGTAACAGTACGATTTTTAGTTTAAATTCTTACATCTGGGGATTAAATATTTTTAAATTTAAATATAGCTTATTTATTTTATTAATGATTGTCATACAGGTAACACTCTGTATTATTGTTATATTTGTATAGAGTTTAGTAATTTATCCAACAAGTAACAACAATGTTATTATACACCTTCTACGAATAATTTATTTCTATAAATATTTTTATCGACTTAAATCGTGTGATTAACGGAATATGATCTGATATATTATATTATCTTAATAAATATCAAATTTATTTTCACTTTAAGTAGTTGTATATTTTTTTTATAATTTGTAGAAGTAGCTGGTTGTAATCCACATCATTAAATAAACACTACTATGCGTAACATACTAACATCTCTACTGTGTAAGCACTAAAACAATTTTTTTCAATAAGAATAGTGTTCGCAAATTATGTGATATCTTACATTATTTAATTCATTTGATTTGTTAAGCTTTTAACAAATGTACATATTATATATATATATATATATATAGTGCGCATTAATTTATGCTAATATATTTTTTTTGTAAAGTACGACACTGTTATAAAAGTCATTTCAAGAAATGTAAACGAGTCATTATAATAACAACGTAGAACAATTAATAGAACTGCAGTGACTAAGTTGTCAAAGATTTTTCTTTTAAATCCACTAATAATTATTAACATATTTATTTTATAATAAAGATTTTTAACTTTTAGTTGCACATTTTTCTAATAGTAAATAAGTATACATAAATTCTAAATAATAAATGTTTGACTAACCTAAACTTATACTCAAAATATTGTCAATAATTTATTGGCATATTATTTAAAATGTTTCAATTATAATTGTAATACATATACAATGAAAAATGTAATCTCAACATTTTTTTGGGTATAAATAGATTTTATAAGTTTTATTCATTATTTTCTTTGTATTGTGACACACAATTTATAGGAGTTTACTTTGATTTACGTATGTAATGCGTTACTTATGATAATATAGATAAATAAAACTTATACATTACATAATACAATTTGTTTGTGAAGTCATAACTTTACTTAGTATCTATCTACTACCCTTACCTATATATAATCATGACATCAGACATAGATTAATTTAGAATCTTTTGTTTTAGGTTTCAAACCTGGTTGCAAGCACATGATATTATATATCAACTACAGTGTAACACGTAAAATCGCTGACCTAGAAAACATAGTTGCTGCTATATAATAATACGCATACAGCTCGAAAGATGATGTAAGTGTACAATATTTTTATGCGACGCACGTCGAAGTTTTTGTTTTAGTTGTTTTACATAAACTTGGAAAGTAAGCACGTCTGTCGGAAAAAAAACATTTCCCTTAAATTAAACGTAAAGAATTTAAAACTAGCTAGGATACGTGATTTTGGGGCATTGTAGAATTATACTGTACACGTATTATAATATACAAACGTATTTAGGTACTTGATTTGCGAAAAAACTGTTTTAATGCAGTCGAATGTGATTTAAATTTTTTTTTATTTAATTATTTTTTTTTTCGATGAATATAACTGTTATTGCATTAGTGTTTACGCATCGTCCAATGAGTGAATTACTCAACTATTCATCCTAGCTTATTGTTCGCTTTATTTTTCAATTTTAAATGTACCCATACGTTTGTTTTGTATTCATATATAGGTATAACACAGATACGTTGATTATGAAATCGTTATAAATTTTTTACAATTTACTATTGCAGATATTATTAATTATTTTTTTCGTTCGTTGTTTATTTATTTTTTATTATTATTTTATACTATTAAGTACTTATGATATTGTGATAATACAAACTTTTCTAATTAGTTTTACTTTTCGATTTTATATTAATTATAAAACAGAATTATTTTGTCTGGACGGTTTAATTAAATTCTTAAAATTTGATTTTCGTATAAATGATAGAACGTTTATATTATTATTACACATTTTAAATGATTCAGAATAACATATAGATATATTTTATATATTATGTATAGTATGATAAAATTGCAATTTTAACCACATATTACATATACATACCTAAATATATTACCCATTCAATTCTATTTATTATTTGAAATTATATTATCACTTTAAATTTTAATGTTGGACTCGTATAACATTATAACAATAATAAATTAGCCACCCTTATTTGTATTCAATGCGTTCGTGACAAATAATATTATTGACATATTTTTTTGGCGTGACTGCTATAGTTTCCTGAGGTTTCAAATTTCTTTACATATATTGCGACTTATCACTGTTTAAAATTCAATAAATATTTAACACTTGATACATATATATTTTTAAGTTTATATATCACACGTTATATCTATTCAAATATTTAACATAATTATTATATTGGGAACTAAAAAGGTGGGCAAGTGCGTACCGATCGGCTGTGTAGTAGGTGTCGAGTGGGTCACTATAATGGGTGATGGATGGATGTGTTAAATTTGAATTCAATAATATATCATTGTATACGAAAAACGATTTTGAACGGAGACGGTCTATCAACCCATATTACTAAGTATATTTCATGCTATGTATATATTAATATATATTTATGCATTTATATTGCTATTAGATAATGTTATAAATAATTTACTATTAGTATTTAGTAATACAGTTAGTTGAAACTATTTTTACCGAAAATAATGCATTTAAAAATATTATTGTGTATACAAGATATAACAATAAAGATAAAAATGTTATTCCCCGTGAATAATATTCTTGAACGTTAAAATAAATATCGTTATTTATAGTTTAAATATGTATTTCGTTTAAATCTGTACTAAAAATTCTATAACAAAAACTTTTGCTTATATATATTTTTTAAATTTTTTGGTTTCATGTAGTGTATGAACTACATTATAAGGAACTTTATATTAAATTTTCAAGTCTTAACTATGCAAATTCCACGTTTTTTTTAAATTTTCAAATAAAAAAGCATTTGTAAATTTTTGTGAATTTGAGGAATTTTATCAAAACTTGAACATTGAATACTTATAAAATTAAATTGGTGTTTATGTATTTTAAATATTTTTATATATTTGTAAGAACAATTGAATAATTTTTTTATTGACATTTATAAAAAAAAAAAACAAAAAAAATTAATTATTTCAAATGTCTATATTTTATAAATAATTAAAAGAGTAAAAATATTTTGAAAATTATATTATACCTATTTATATTTGAAATGATAATATAAACATTTAGTAAAATATTAAGCATTTACGAATATTTTTTTTTCGAGTTACATCAAAAAAACAAAATTTATTTTGTTGAAAACTAGATATTTTATGTAAATATCTTATTTATCCTCAATTTTTTATTTGTTTTTCCCGATTGTTTTGAAAAATACTCGTAATTTTTAATTTTGATAAACTAGATTTAATTTTACAACCAAAACCACTTTCAAAGTTAAAAATAAAAGCATTTTCTCAAATAACTTTCGTTATATATACTATATTATACACATAAAAAAAACATACTTATCTATTAATTTAAAATCAATATGTTTATAATCGAAATTTTTATAATTTAAAAATATAAAAATAGCTGGTACGGTGTTACCTAAATGTACGTTACAGTTAATTACGATAATCGTAAAAAATATCTAATGGGTATCGTAAATAAAATATTAATTTTCCCTGCAAAATCGTGAAATAAGTCATTCATTACGAAACCATTTATTTTTAAAAAAAATGATAATGAATTCTTATACCATAATAGTACACAAATTAATACGTTACCAGAAACAAGTGAGCTATGCATTATTTTGATGTATTGTAAACTGAAATACTGCACAATATAATACCTGCTATACATAGGATAATTAAATAGAAGCATACTTGCGACCCCCTTTGAAATTCCATTTATACTTAACTTATACTCGAATAAATTTCACAATTATAAAACTTTAGTAAATTTATATAAACATTTTTTTTCATTCAAAATTTGTACAATGTGCAAATATTTTTTTTTTTTTACAATAAGCACAAAATAAATGATGTTAATAAAATAAAATAAATTAAATACATTTAATATATTTTATATATTTTATATATTTTAGAGACTGACAATTTGAGAGTAAAAGCTATCCAGAGATGGAACTTTGTGATGAATATCAATATATAACTTTCAAATCATTATAATATATCTCCCCTCTACAGGTAAATCTTCTCAATCATTATCAGGGATTTTTAAATTTAAAGTTTAATAATTCAGCAACTACTCCCTAGAATTTTAGTTTAAGTGCATCAACATTTTCAATTATCTATTTAATAATATTTATTATTTACAATAGAAAAAGTTGGTACATAGTTCTCATTTGAAAAAAAAAAAGTATATACTACTAAACTAACCACAGGATACCCCTTATATGATAAAATAAATCAGAAATTATATAAATTTATTAAAACGGTCGTATGATGGACGAGCATGCTTTATGAACCTGTATTATGTATAGGTATAAATTATACACAGCAAAATGGCCAAAATGTATAAATGTATGGCTAAAATATGATGCTTAGCTTTAATTTCTCACAACTTTGGTATAGATATTTTTTTTTAATTTTAAATAACACTTTTCTAACGCTATGTCGTTATATATATTATTATACCTATACGCATATTATTATGCACGCGACAGGTTTAACTACATGATTCTGAAACGTATAGTTTTGTGCGTCGACGACCTCTATAGCTGCCACCACAGCCTGCAACGGTATATTATTTATTATTTACACATATTAATAATAATAATAATAATAACACGTTATATATTTGAAATAGTACAAGCAATATACTACTTTTTAACGATAGTGTTTTTACAATATGGTACTGAAAATTAATATTGTAATTTTGTATTTTTTAAAATGCAATTGTTCTCTTTGTGATGACGTTATTTACTTATTTATCGCCAACCATTTGGACGTACAAAGGCAGCAGTACACTACATTCTAGCCGAGTCTAGCTAGTTAGTTAGCTATATATACCTATCCACAACTGTTTTGTTTTACGCATAATAATATTAATTAATAATCATAATAATAATATTATACATTATCATACATCACGGATTGTATAGAGATTCTATGACATCGCAAGCTATCGTATGCTATACGGTCGGATAAACAGGATGCTTATTTAAACAGTTATCAGTTATCACCCATTTTTTTAAAAACATTTCGCAAGGTTTTAAAATATTTTTTCGGATAATTTGAAGTAATTATAAAGTAAATTTTTTTTAAAAAATGTATTAATTTTACTATTTTTTTTTATCACTATTTTGTATTTTATAGTTTTTTTTTTTTTAATAATGGCAAATAGCTTTAATTTCATATATTCTGAAGCAACATATTTCTTTAAGAATTAAAATACATAAAAGTCGAACATCAACTTAGCAGTTAATTAGGCATGGGCATTTAAATTTTGAATGAGCTAATAAGTACCGGACTAATATTTTGCTGAGTATTCTATAAATGTCATGAATACTTTGTATAGGTATTTATAATTTATAATAGTTATAATTAACTGATCGTTTAAAATTTGATTTTTATGTATTGAAATTTTCAGAAAAATATTTTCCTTAGGAACATTAAATTTAATAAGCCTAGCTATATTTATTCAAAAAAATAAAAACTTAAAAAATGATTATGTGATAAATGTATTTTTTTCTAAGATATTGCAATATTGAAATTGATTGCAAGTTCTTAAAAAAATATTGTATTTCAATATCACTATGTATATATTTATGTGTATATATATACTATACAGCTACGCGCATCGACTGTTCATATTATATTATTATCATTGTTTTAATGAAACACGTTCGAGTCGAAAACCGTGAAGTTTTTTTTGTGTGTATTGCGTTTATATTTATGTATATATATATATTTTTTTTTCTCAAAATCTTTCGTACTTCGTACACGACGATACAACTACGACGACGACTGCAACAGTAATAGTAACAATATTGGCGTGTCAATATTATAATATTATGGTAACTATACTATAGTCTATTGTGTGCCACCTATTCGTATATTATAATAACATGACGCGACCTCTAATAAATACACTCATGTTTGTGTGTGTGTGCGTGAATTAATATATTATGAAGTCCCACAAGAAAGACCGGAAGCGTAATCGAGTTGCGTTATGACCGGTAGCGGTTGTGCAGTGCGCGTGTTGGTATAATATATAATATTATATTATAACATAGAGGTACTAGGCCGCGTATGATTATACTTAATAATAATGTGCATAGGAAAAAAAGTACGACGGCGCTTTTCAAATTATTACACCGCAATATTGTCGGATGATTATTACTACTATTTATATACATATCGTATATTATACTGTATTGGGTTTTCGGACGATATGACGGGTCCCGCGTGACCTGCAGCTGCTGCAACTCGCGGTTGAGTATGGCGAATGTGTACGCGATTACCGATTATACGACGACGTGTATACGCAGTGTGCGATGTTTTCGCAATCGAACGACGGACATTATCGACAGAAATGTTTTCCTGTCGGTCTCGGTGGGGTATAAATGATGATGTATATTATACGCGCGTGGCGATTTTGTGCGGCCGTCATCGCGGGGAAATTTCCCTGCCGAGTGCGCTCGGGGATCGCGCTGGAGATCAGCAGCTATATATAACTATATTATATCGTGATATTACACCGCCAGTACGCGGAAGGCCGGGACATTGTTTTTTCTCTTTCCTTTCGCTCTATTGAATTTAATTTTAAATTTTAATATTCATTATAATATGATATATATAATTATTATATATATATATATATATATGGTTTTTATGCGTGGTTTCTGATGTGTTAACATAATATTATAATACATAGTATACGGGGTGTTTGCAAGTTTAACATTTTTAGAATGTTTTCCTTTGATAGGCGTGATAGTCATATATATATATACTGACCGAGTGAATTCGGAAACCTATTTTACATTATTTATCATATTTCTATTACCTAGTCGTATGATTCTAATAATTAATCAAAACACGTATTATTGTGTGTAAAAAATGTATAAAAAAATGTTTTGTGCTTTTAAAAACATTTAGAATTTTTTCTATAAATTCCAAAAAAGTAAATATTTCTAAAATATAAATTGGAAATACACATTTTAAGCTTTAAAGATTGCGTTATTTATGTTTTACAATAAAATACAAAAAAGTTCTGCATCAAATTATAGCAATATAGTTACTATAATACAAGTACTCAGATAATTTTTAACAGTTTTTAATAAGGTTTAATTGTTGTCTATTAGATAATTTTATAATAATTCAATTTTATTATAATACGAGTAACATAACTAACGTACTTATTAAATAAAAAATTCAAGGATACAAAAATATTGAAATTGAAAATTGTTCATATGTTTATTGCCTCCTGCATTGACAATATGAATTATAGTTTAATGCAGCTTTATTTATTACTTTATCAAAAAGTTCTTGTATCGTTAATTTGATGAAAAAAAAATTGAATCGCTCTTTATTCCCTCAAACCCCTATCACGATGATATGTCAAACAGTTTTGATATTTATTGACGACGGCCATGAAAATATTATGCTGATGTGTGTTGACACTTTGCATATTATTGTGTATTACACAGCTGCTATTAAATTTATCATAATTACCTGGTACTTGATTGTATCCATAAATTATTAAAATATTTTACAATATCTTGTTTTAATCGTAGGTATATTGAAAATGTCGAAATGGAATTAAACTTTATAAATAACAACAATGGTCTAGTTTGATAACAGTGTTTATAATTTAATATATAGACATAATTCCTATTTACTTTACTCAACTGTTCCACGGTATACTATCCGTGTGTTAAATCATGCGTCTGTATTTCGTAAACCGTACGAGCGAGTATTTTCGTTGGGATGTGATTTATCTCGAACTGATAAACTCTCCTCGTATCATATTATGTATAAATGTATAATACAATTCCGGAATGCCTGTCCCCTTACAGTACAACCACCCTAAATTCGAAGGGCATTCGAGAAATGTCGAGTGTCGCACGTTAAATTGAAAAATCCGGAAAAGTCAATGATCTCGTGAATCGCTGACGTAAATGAATAACACACTCGTATCCTTTTTTTTCATACTACTGCAACAGTAGTCGTTCCGAAAAGTTTTCCAACAAAAAGTCAATACACGAATAATATTATATAAACATGTTATGCATTACTTATTACTGATGTAATTGCAGTTTAGAAAACAAGTTCAATGCAATGAACGATTTCAAAAAATAATTATACTTTAGTTGTTGTTATTTTGTGCTTTTTGCCGTGTGAAAGTGATCCATTTGTGAGGCGTACGGGCAATATTAATATACATAAATACAGTATTCTGCTATGAACGAATGGCAAGTAAAGGGGTCGACATATTATATGTTCAGTACGTAAGTTATTCTTTGACTGCATATCATTATTATAACACAATATTTCATTATAATATAGCAACAAAAAATAATGTGTGTGCGTACCTAAAAAATAAAACATTGACATGCGATATGATTTATCATTGCATGGGATGATATTTTAGCGCGTGATATTTTTGTTGAAAAACTGTAGATACATGTGTTCGTCTTTATTATTGTTCATTGTTACAGTTATTAATATTTAAAAATTAAAATAAGTCTTGGACTTGAAAAATATTAGCGTGCCTTGCCGTAACCCAACCGTCATCTATCTTCGAACAAACATGAAACAATTAAAATATATGAGTATACCAGTAAGGACCATATAGATGTAATTAAATTAAATATTTTTATAATTTAATCTATTATTCACATTAAAAATAATCTAATCTCTCGCCCCATCACTAAAAAATTGAACACTGGTATTCATAGTTATATAGAAATAAGAATAAGTTATTGTTAAATGGCGGACAACAGCATAAATGTATAAGCGGTTGTGGTTCATTTCCAAATGATTTAAAAACGCCAATGTCATTCGTCTATATATTATATTATTATCCGCCACGGCGTCGTCGCCTTTGCGGGAAGGATCAGTGACCTTTCAAATTTACCACCCTCTTTGCTGGGGAAAAAACCATAACGTCGTTCATGTATACACTCGCGTACATTATCATCATTATATATGTTACACACACACACACACACACACACACACACACACACACACACACACACACACACATACAACATACAGGTACATATTATTTTATACCCTTTCGGATGGCTATCACGGTTGACGGACGATCCGCTACGAACCATACATTGCAACTGCAGGTGAACGGTATTATTTTATAACGATAGTGTATATATAATACATGTATAATACATATCTAAAAAACACATAAAACATTAATATACGATACGTGTATAATGTATATTATATATAACTATAGTTACGGGTAAGTGTAAATGTATACGAACTGAATCCGCATTAAACGTATTATTATTTATTATGTATAGGGTGATTCGTTTACTGCAAGCATGCTCAACCCCATTTATTCTTTAAAAAAAATATTGTTGTCGATTTTTTTAGAAAAATCATTTGAATACTTACGATCTAAACTATCATGGATTAAATACATTTGAGTAAAATAATTTAAAAATAAATACGTGATACGGCTTACGTAGAAATACTCACATTTACGGACTGTTAAGTAAAATGAGCGACATAAATTAAATATCTTAAAACTGACAAAAAAACACCGATAACGTTATTGTATTTCAGTTTGATACTATAATATGTATATATTTTACTCTAATATATTATCAAAAACAACAAAAGCTGTATTATTATTATTATTGTTTTAAAAAGAAAAAAGAAAAAAATTCAAATCTTAATGTTTATTGTTTTTGACAATATGCGCTCGACCACCACTCCGTATTTACGGCGTTTCAACGGAAAGGCCGGATTTATGAATTTCGTAAATCGATTGTAATCATGTTAATTGTAATTGTGTCCAGATATACTGCTTGACAAACGCCTGGCAGATTCAGATCGGTTTGTTCAACTCTATAAACCGCAGGGGCTGTTTGAAATACATTAATTTTATTGAATTCCGAACGCGTGAACAGAAATATCGCAGTGCGTATGACGCTTAATCTCAAACTGACTTAACAATCTTTCCATAAAAGTGCACACTGCACCACATATTATTATAAATTTTACGGAATAGCTGTATATTTATTTTTTTTTTTAGTATTATCGTATCGTACTAAGACAACAGCCGGAAAAACGCATTAATCTCTCGACGGAGTGCCGACACAGAAATATTTTATTCAATATACATAATATTATGTTATATTATTATTATAATGTACATGTGGTGTGCCTTGCGAGTAACGCGCGTGGAAGACAAATTATTATTGTACTACATAATATATTATTATGATAACCGGTTTTAGTCTGCGTTCGTGCTCGTTTGAGTGGCGGGACAGCATGACGACCGCAACGTATATTATGTATGATATCATAAAAAAAAAAACTAATCGTCTAACTATTTAAAAACCGTATTTTTGTTCCACACATCATAATAAATATTTTTTATTGCGTCTCATACAATATTATATATTTTATTAGTCTACATATAATTGGTATACATCAGATAGCTATACCGCATAGGCGTAATATCGATATTGCAGTCCCGTGCACTTTTTGTTGCGCCGTCGGGTCCAATGCATTTTTCATTAAGTTTAGTACATTTTTTCAATATGAAGTGACACGCACGATGTTCAGCTAGTTAGTCAATGTCTATTGTTAAATTCTTTACTTTAAATTAATAAATAAATTAATTTAAGTAAGTTTATTATGTATTTTTAAACAACTATAGCGAATATTGAAGTACCGGTCGCGCCATCTTGGTATATTGATAAAAATCTTCGTAAATTAATTGCGTATAGTTTCGAGTATAGCGATCGGGTTTGTCGATATAGATACTTTCTGGTCCTCTAGGTAATATTTAAATGCTTGCAGTCAATAGTTTCTTTAGTTTTTCTGCAAATAAAGCGGTGTAGGTACGTGGCAATATATGAACAACGAACATATTGTGATTTCTTACACAAATTAAAATAGTTAGTTTACTTAGTTCAAAAAGAGAATTTCTATCTGTTATTAAATGCTTGTCTAGTAAGAATACGCATTTCTATGGTAGAAAATAGGTAATAAATATATTCAAAGTTTGTAAATAATTGATTATAATTCTTTGCAGGTCGTACTCATGACAATATGTATTAATCATGTATTATAATATATTATTATTGTTATGTATTATACTATTATAGTTATAATAAGTATTAAAATAGTTGAAAATACAGTTAAAATACAGACGTGAAAATAAAAATCATATTATTAATTCGACTATACAGGATAACAGACATTTTGATGTACGAAAATTTAACGAAGTATAGCGGACCTCAACTGATTGTCATAGTATATAATATATATAGTATTATTAAAAGTTTAGACAAAACTACCATAGTAGGAAATGAGATAAAACATGTTCTCTTCCATCTACTTGTTAACTTGTATTTACAAGTATATAACATATTATATAGTATATCACATACTATTCACCACTCCACTATGAACCGAAACTAAAACAATCATCGGTTCGTATTATTTTTATTTCAAGTACATGTATTGCATTAGACTGCGTTAGTTAGAAACTGTCTTGATCGTTAAGATTTAATAAGTGATCGAATTTTCACGACAGACGGTTGATTGTCAGCACTGACGGTTGATTGTTTCTATCGACGGTAAAATAATATTATACATATATTTTGGTATAAAATGTCGCAACAAACAATTTTAATTAATCGGATACAATTTAATAGCGCACATACCGCATGTGCCTCCATGGAATTTTTTCGTTTTCACATAAGACTAATATGGAAAAACGAGAAAATACGACCGCCCACTCTGTATATATACCTATACACATAAATTATGTACACAGTGATGAGTGTATGAGAGTAAAAGTTTTGATACGCCAATCTAGTTACTGCAAAGCAATTATAAACGTTGCTAAACAAGACGAATATTTTAACTTTCCTTTCATATAGCTAACATAATGGTTTTTAAGAGTTAATCAGTTAGGATCTCACAGTTAATAATGTTGTTGGGATGAAAAATAACAAAAAAAATAAACGTAAAATAACTTAACACGCTGCTGTTGCAGATATTATAACTTATAAGTACTATGCCCGTTTAAAACCGGTTTGGTGTAATCACAATACATGCCTAATATTATATATAAGTCTGTTACAATATGCAGTGTGCACTGATGTTCGTTTCTAGAATGAAAAGCGGCAACGTTTGTACAAACGACGTCCTGCTGCAACTAGTATGCCATATAACTACTTATAGTTTTAACTAAATTAATAAATAAATAAATAATGATATACTGTCAAAAAGGAGCCAACAATATTTTTTGGCTGCAATAATTTCCTTAGAAGCCCCTTTTTTAAAAACCAATCCAACAATTTTTATTTTATTGAAAATAAATCAATTTAATATTTAAAGAAGCAATAATTCGAATGTTGAAATATATTTTTGAAAAAATGTAAGATAACGCATTAGCATTTTATCTTTAGATCGGGGTGAATAACGTTGTCTCATTTTTTGGGACTGTTTATTACTCTAAATATGATGCTGATAATTGTTGTTTGTTTAAGTTCCGTGTAGACAACAGCCGTTAACCGTATTAAATTATGTATATATACATATTATGTTGGAAAGGACGTTATCGAAATCACAAATATAATGAATAACATACAAAAAACGAATACCAACATCTATAAAAAAACATAACGCAAATAAAATATGTTTTTAAATTATTTAGGTTTACTTAATTCTACACTAAAAAAGCTGTAAAATATACACCTAAATATGATAATAGTTGATGTTTAAGTACCATGACATAATAGTAATTTAAAAATCTAAAATAAAAGTTTTACTTTTGAAGTATCTGTTAAATAATTATATGAATGGAATTACGTAGGTATTTTAAATGAATATTTTTTCATCGCCTCTTTCTCTCAAAAATGCTCTTTAATATTTAATCAGGGTTTTAGTTATAAAAGTTATATCTGGTAAAATTCAGTAATTGATAACGTCGATAAGTTCAAAAAATAAATTTCGATGTAAGATGTAAGATGTTCAAACTACTATTGAGTTAAAAACCTAAATAGTCTAAATATATAAGTATATAAGTACATCGTATTGATACTACATAGTACTTTGAACGTTAAGTTAAAAAAAATGTATGTATAATGTATTAATGTATATCTTGTATACATATTATATTTGACTAAATTTATCGAATTTAACGAATAAGTTATATTATAGTTTGACGTTTAATAATTGAGAATGGTTTTAATTAACTCACAAGATATTTAACATTGAAATAATATAAACGTAGTGTACAATAAAGCGCATTAAATACACCTATTCAGTATTCACACAAAAGGTGCAAATGCACTGTAATTGTGATGCACAAGCTACAAAATCGATATTTGAAATAGCATTTCAAACACGTTTAATATATTTTGGCAAAAATATCTATACTAAAAATTAAACAATAATTACATATTTGGATATGTTATAAAGTCATAAAATATGGTACAAAATAAGCTATCTATGTAATATTATTATAAACCTAATGCAAGTTTTGCAAAAAAATAAATAAATGGTTTTCAATAATTGAATGTATGGTCATTAATGTAAAAATAAATAATAGATAATAATTAAAATTCTTTAGCATGGCTTATAAATACATACAGTACCTATATTAAAAGTTAATTTTAATTAATTAATTAATGGGTGAAGAGAAATTGGACGTGATGGTAAATTAAAATTACTGAATCAATCACTTCATTTTTTTTTATTTTTTTTCATCTCTGATATTATCATAATAATTCTTATTAATAAGCGAAAACGGTTTTAAAGGAAACAGAGCTTAATAAAAAATAGGTTAAAATAGTTGTAGATTTTATAGATTTTACAGTCAGTTTTCATAAAAATTATTGAGAATTCAGCTATTGTGTATTGACAAAATAACATCCGTGTCCAATCTCTGTAGTTCGATTGAATATACCACGTGGAACTTTTGTAACACTTTTACTAGCCACCTCAAAAAAAAAAAAAACTCATTATTTTAAAACCAATATAGATTCTTCTATTCGCTCAAAATCTAAACAAGTAAAAGCAGTCTACGTGAAAAGGTTTTTATCTAACTATGCGGGTGGATATTTGAATTAGAATTGAAGTTCACGGTAGAGGATCGAAAAAATACTCGTTCTGTCAAAAAATAATTATTTTTCTTGCCATAATAATTAGATGATGTTTTGTTTTTGATTGGAAAATAAATGTTAATTTATTGTTAATATGTGATTTAATTATGATATTATTTAAACGAATACATATATCATCTTTTCGAACCTATTTCATAATATACCTATATGGCTATATATATATCCTATATACCTTTGTATAATATCTATTAATATACGAAGTAAATATTTTATAATGTATACCCAAAAAACAAAATCCGTGAATTTATTGTTTGTGTGATGGTATACCTTGTCATTTTAGTGTACAGCACACTGTGTAGATGACAATGGCACATAATATAAAGTACTGCGTGTTATATTTTTATTATTGCGATTTGATCCAAACAAACAATAAAAGGCTCTTACACAATAATTATTGCTCATGATTATGATCTGACGATTGCCAGTCCTAACTTCACGTACTTATATCGCGTATTATAATATGCGGTTGATGGACATTATAATCTCTACAAATAATTTTTATAGATCAGATGAAGTTATTGTGACAACAGTTGACGTAGTAAATGCACTAATGCATGTCGTGTTACAGTTACAGTTGCAGGCATCGCGAAATAATTAAATATTGTCACTAATTGTTTGCTGTCACATATTGTATATAGGTATGTAATAAAATAATTATACATGGTAAAGAAGATAAAAATTTACATTTAATTTACAATACAAATTTTCGAGAGGGTTTGCAAAGGGGACTACTGTAGTCACCGCATGAGTTAGTATTATTTATAAACCATCGCTTGACTAAACTCTAGGAATTTGGTATAACAAATTGTATTTATGAAAACAAATTTCGATGCATTGACAAGTTTACTATGTTTCAATAAAAACAAATAAGATTTAATATGATTTATTTTCCAACCGTTGGACTGTTTCCAAAAACAGTTATATTTTCGAGAATATGAGTGTTTACGTCTATAGTATCGTATACAGTAAGTGAATTTCTTTCAGTGTATAATATAATATATATAATATAAATTATTAATTTATCAGTTTTTTTGTATTTTTATTGTAATATGTATATTTTTTATTTAACATGAAAATGTCAATATTTTAAGTACTTTTCAATTTTCATACTGTTACACTTAAAATCAAAATATCATTGAACTAGAATTGAATACTACTGAGAGTTAATTAATAAGACGTATGATTTTATCTTTAGTTTTAGATTATTTATATTTATTTTACAGTGACTCAATTTACACTTAACTAAACTTTAAACGTTTACGTATATTAGTTTTTCCGAACGTGCATCTACCGACTATCACGTAATGCTCATCGAAACAGACATCAATAACACCCGTGTACCTATAATATTAAACAAGTACACATAATATGTACATAGCCTCATTTATTAATAATAACAATATTATAATTTATAAATATTAAAATAATTGATAATAATTCGTAATAAGCTAATGATTAATGACCCTAAATTGCCTACATAAAGCGCCGTGTTAAAACTATCGATTGATTCGATCTCGAGCGTAACTCAATACGTACCTAAATTATTATTCTAATTGTTTGGAGGAGAGAGGGGAGACATGCACATAATATGTTTTATATTATTCTGGGAGTTTCCGGTACATTTTTTGTTGCATATCAAATCAATCATATCCTTATTATTTCCAACTCTAACGATGCTTATACTTTTTTACTTAATCGACCAATAATTACGTTAGGTATACAAAATTATAACATCATGTGCCTCATTTTCACATCATAATATTAGCATATAATATAAACAGAGTTAAGAGAACGTTATACCCACATGTGTTGTCTCTGTCTTACTAACATACCTCATAGCAAATATCAATATTTTAATATTTTGACACTTGTAATAAATAATAATATATTTTCTGATCGGATAAACTTTATTGGAGAATTAATTTAAAACATATTCCGATAAAATAAAAATGATATGAAATTACAAACTTAACAATGAGTATCTGGATATATATATATTCAACATCTTAAACTAAAACAGGATTTTGTTATTTTTCATTAGACGCAATGCAAATTAAACGATTCCTTTCACTTACACATTTTCGGGTACATCCTGCAACAACACGGACGACCTGACGTTTTGCGAACGCATCACATTGTTCTGCAGCGTTCGGAGACGTTAACCTTCCGGTGACTTCCCGTTGGTTGTGGCAAACACCGTTGGGCACCAGTTCTAACTTGTCGGTCATTATTTATAGTGGTTTACTTAACCATCCTCAACGGCCGCGATAGTGGCATCTTTCCGAGCCCCATTTCCGTCTGCCGGGTCAATGATGTTTTATCGGAGATAATATACAAATATAATATTAAGTATATTTTATACTCTACCATGATTATGTCATCCAAGATATAATGTCAACTAGTGACGATAACTAAATGATAATATACTTGAATATAATTAATATTGTTATAACAATTTTAAGAAAATAATCATAAGTATTATGATAATATGTCGTTGGTTATTTTTATATTTTGTTCGGTCATTAGTGCGTCTTGTAAACTAAACTTCAGAAAAACAGACAAACGTTTGTGATTGCTGTTAGTACACCCATATATATATATACGACTTATGAAAAGAAAAAAAAACATAAATTATTAATAATGTATATTTAATTTTGTATACTAACCCACTTTTTAATATTTAAGTGAAACATCTTGCTTTTTATTTATGGCTCCGTTGAGACTTCAAAGAAGAGAGCGAAGAGTGCAACAGCGATATACCTTTGGTTCTGGCCACTATATAAATGTATATATAACACTATACTACACGGCTGCAGATGCCGGTCTATATTATAGCAACCCTCATGTACAACATAGTTTCGCAGTCTTGCTGTAATAATGAATTCTTTTTAAATATTTTATAATTATTAGTAGTAAAGTGATTATTTATTTTAAAGTTGACGCTGCAGTGCACACAATATTATAGACGATTTTAATATATGAAAGAACAAAACTATATATTAATATAATTGATGACTGATAGAGTAGACATTTATTTATATCAATGGAATTTTTTCAAGAGGAATTAGTGTTTAATTTTTAGACAGATAAATTGTTATAATCAGGGGTAGAATCTAAAATTTTTAAGACACTTGTCTCAAATTTCAATGATTAACATTAGTCAATCTATCGTCAATAATAAATACATTTTTGTTTTTAAAATTTATTCCAAAAAGTAATGGTAAATTACCTATAAAAAGAATTGCTTAAGTTACCAAAATGGCGTACCTATACGTGTATGTATGTCAGAGAGGGGATGATGAGAACATTTTTCTTTTAAATTGAAAGAGGGATAATGAGGAAAATACTAATTAAAACATGTGATTCTTTTTAAATAAAGAATAATAATAATAATAAACTTAGTTATAACTAATTATTTCTTAATATTTTAATTAAGTATACACTGAATTAAAGTGTTGATAATATTTTTTTTTTATCTGATTTTAGTATCAAAGTATTTTTTTGTGAATAATAAAATTGCTTTTTAAGAGGAAACTAAATGTTATGTAGGTAAAAATTAATTTGGACATAAATTATATTAATTTTAATTAATTGTATATAAAAAAAAGCAGAAATTTAGTATTAAAAGTAAAACCAATGATGCCTAAAGAGTGTTAAATAGTTTTTAACTTGAAACGCAGTTTTTAAATGTAGATGGACCGAGTTCCTCTACATAATTCTTCCTGATTCCAAGACTGATTATATTAGTAATTTATTGAAATAAAAATATATTTATAAATAATATTTATAATTACATATTAAAAATTAATGACTGTAACATAAACCGTACTTGAATTTTTATACGTTGTAGTTTTTAACGATAAAACAACTACCTAACTATTGATATACATAAATACAGGGTGGGGCAGTGGGTTCTGATGATTTATTAAGTACTGCGGTTAGGTACCAAAGTAGATAAGATAAACTAATTTGTCGCCAAATTAAAGTTAACGATGTTTAGTTTTACTTAGCCATACAGCGCGTATTTCATTGGCTGTTCTTAGACAAATGTTTCCGAATCGTGTGATTTCGCGGAAGGTGATATTGCCTGGCCACCACGTTCTCCAGATTTGACTCCACCTGATTTCTTTTTGTGGGGTTATTTGAAATCTAAAGTATTCACTAATAAGCCACATACACTACTAGAGTTAAAAGAAAACATTAGACGGGAAATTACAGCCATCGATGTACATATCCTACAGAGAGTTATGGACAGTATGAAAAACGGATAACCGACTGTATACAAAATGGAGGCGGCCACTTAAGTAATGTAATTTTTAAAAATTAAGATTTTTGTGTATAACAATTAAAAATAATCTTTATTTTGAATAAAATACAATTTGTTTCATTACTTTGTTTTTAATACTTTACCAATAAACTACAATTAAAATTCGTCAGAACCCACTGCCCCACCCTGTATATAGAAGTATACACAACACAATCGCATTGAACGTCACGTCGTAATGTTCACGACGAGGATTGATGCAGAGGGTTGTTCTGTCTATAAACTTTTCGTAATTATAAAATAGAATATGTTAACATGATATTATTATACGACATAGGTACGGCGTATGAATCTCATTAACGCCCACCGTCGGCGACGTATAACGCGTGATACCACTGATACTGTTATTATACACGCATTCTGCAGTTATTATCGCGCGGTCCCTAAGTTCATTTTAATAAATTTAATAATAATATTTAATAGCCGATCCCGCTTATAGAACACGTTCTTATACCTCGCGAAATTCCTATATTATAACAACATAATATAATATTATAATACACTGTAACCAACCATG
This sequence comes from Rhopalosiphum padi, assembly GCF_020882245.1. Taxonomy (NCBI): domain Eukaryota; kingdom Metazoa; phylum Arthropoda; class Insecta; order Hemiptera; family Aphididae; genus Rhopalosiphum; species Rhopalosiphum padi. The sequence goes on along the minus strand of NC_083598.1, from coordinate 17,771,694 downwards.
TGTCTATTTATAGTACAATGCGCGTATAAAATACGATATTATTTTACGGGCACGGAGTATTAGCTATAATATAATATTATAATAATAACACGCACGTCCGAGTTTTCTAATACTTCATTGCATACTATTGCGTACCGATCGGCGATGTGTGCTTGTGGCCCAACGCAGAACAATAATTAAAATACTACTTGATTTGATTTGGTCACAATAAATAATAAACGTTTAAATAATTTAAAATACCGATTGAATTGTACATTCGAAATTATTTCAATCTATAAAGGCTATATTTACAAAATCTGTGATGGTGCGCAGACAGGTCAGCTGCTATACGTGTGTACCGTAATAAAATGTCACAATAACATGATCACGGATGACTACTTGAGTTGTCGCCAATAGTTCATATCAATATACTAAAACACTAGTGAGAAGTGACATTGATTATAAATCCTATAGTATTATCTTCGTTATATTTCTATAAAATTGATTAATTGATGATTATATTTACAAAAATGTATCAGAGGAAATCACTCCGGTTAACTGAATTATCCGAACAGATTGTTAGCGTGGACCAGAGTCCCGAAAGTCTAAGTTTACCCTACAATTTACGGTAATATAGTATTTCGGTTACAAATTTCAGGCAGCATGGACCGTTGTCTGTCGTATACCGCTTGAGCAAGTAATCTTCTTTCGGCTATATGTTACCGGGTGATAGCCATGGCACGTAGAACAGTTATCGAAAAATCACGAGATTGATAATATCAATAATATTGTATTGTATAACAACAATATAATATGTATTATATTATGAGGTATTGAGATGTGCACGTCATACTACTTATATTACATAATATGATTCGTACACTGACGTAAATGATAATAATTTTGATATAATTATTAATAAGAAGAATCAAGCTTGAACTTGTACACCTGTATTATCTATTTATATATATTTAAAAAAAAAATGAATGTACGTTTGTGTGGTGCTTATAGATACACTACATTTCGCACGCATGTTCCTTTACTCTGGAAGTGTTTTTAGCATCGTTTTTCAACTCATAGAGATTTATTGCTTGGGTGGCTCACACACGAATTTCGTTTTGGCTCACGAAAATGTAATAATCTTTCTGTTTATTTATGGGGTTTCCATTGATTAGAAATAAAATTAAAAAAAATATATATATATTATAGACTATGGCTGACCCGACACGTGTTACTAATTTACCTAGGAATTTAAAAAACAAAAAAAATACAATTTAATTAATATTGTTTGTTATTTAAATGTACAAATAAAATCAGTATCTGTATGTTTGCAGTTTATATAAACTTAAAAACCACTGTACCACTTTTGACAAACATTTCATAAAGAGTATTTTAAACCTCGTTCGAAAATATATCAAGTACTACATTCGATCCACCGCAGACGTAGGACAAATTAATTACATAGATAGCTATATGGTATATTACACATAAGGTCACATCATATTACAGTGAAGAAATAAATATATTTTTTTTTAATTTTTGCATAGGTGTTGTGATATAATAACATATCGGATAGTGAACACCCGAGGTTGCAATTAACGTTGAGTTCTTAGTCTGTAACAGTTAGGTATATTATCGCATATATACTTCCACTTAATACGTTTGTGTATACACAGTAGAATTGCGTCGGGACAGCCCTCGCCAACGACTCGACTGCTTTTGTTGTCGGTGAACCCGAAGTAACACAAACAACGCACTGCTACTCACTGTATAGGAGGTGCTGCGACCACGTTAATTATTGATGACCGATGTTTTAATTATGTTAGAAAGTTTTTCGTCACGGCATCGTCGCTATCCACTTTCTTCGAAGTTCGTCACACTAAAATAAACAAACTCAGTGCAATATAATATTGTGTAATATATAAATAACAATATTGACGAAGTTTCCAATATTATACAAAGTAATTTAAAATAATATTAGAAATGTTAATCGGGAGAAAAATATTCTCTCAACGAAATGGATAGTAAGTTATTTAATTAAATATCAAAAGAATTTATGTGGATTATACAATATAATATATAATTTATAATATCATACGTCTGTTGTATTATTTAAAGTGAACACCTCCTATGTGTTATAATAATAATAATATTGACTTAGTCTCTGTAAAATGTTATTTAAGATTTCGTGACCCGAGATCTGAGAAACAGTGAAGCAGTTATTATATACACGAATGATAAAATATAATATTATGCGAGGTGATCGGATTTAACGCAAGAAAATCGTGAGGAAAATCAAATAATGACGAGTGTCTTATGAAAAATAGATCGTTTCGTATTGTGTTAATGATAAGTGTAAAACTATCGTATTTATGACGTAGAACTAAAAGCTCATCATATCAATATATCATATAGTACTATAAGTACCTTATGCGCATGCGTATATTATACCGATATTAAAAAATAATAATAAGAAGAAAAGGAGGCGAAAAAAATGCAAAAGTCGTTGGTTGTTATTCCGTTCGATAAATATTTAATCTCAACTCACGCCGGTCGCTTCACGGTAATATAATAGTATTGTGTGCAACGACGACTACGGCGCGGCGGCAAACGCTATCGATTCGCGCGCCACTATGTATATACATATTATATATATATATATATATATATATATACGTAAATAAGTACGACATATACGTGCACAAATAAACGACGTGTATATTATATAATATATTTACTAGCAAACACGACTATACATGAATATATTACACATACACACGCACACACATGTATACATATTATATTATACGTATATTATATAGTATATTATAATAAATAATAATTTAATATAATATTATTGTATTGCCCGTACGCCGGTGAGTCGATCTTTCGACTATTCGTATTTATTGTTGTATATTATATAAATATGCACTATATCGTATTATTATTATTATTATTATTATTATTGTAGATCCATATCCATTGTCATATTATGATAGATAATATTGGCGATGTGGATCATTAAAATAAGACAAATGACGTTTTTCTTCCCGTTCATTGACACGTATAATATACACATAATGTGCGTATACTTTGAAGCTTGTAATATGCTGAGCCTATCGTTATATATAGTAGTACAGTAATAATAAATAATGTTAGATTCGGTAATCGTCAAATGTACTTGAGACTAATTTTTGGAGAAAAGGGCTTGAGAATAATTTATAGATAACTATAACTATAATATGTATTGCTGTATAGCAGTGTAATATTACTTTGTAGTGCGTGCTGGTATTTTATACGTATAGACAGACCTGAATTTCGGGACCTCTGTAAATATTATCGTTTTATCATATTATTATTTATTATGGTTTTATATTATTGCAAGTCACTGTAATTTGACTTCGTTACGTTTAAACAATAATATAATATACAAATCTATATTATAATATATTCATATGTACATTTATAATTTAACAATTTTCCTATCTTATGTTATGCATAATTTTGTGGAGTAGTTTTTTTATTCGTAGAATCTATACATATAGATTATAGATAAATGTTGGTCCTTGCCTTGGTTTGGTACTTGTGTTACGAGTTACAAGACGATTAACGGAGAAGTCAAAGAGTGGAAAAGTATTTCTTCAAAAATAAATGTTTTATTTTATACGATATTTTAAGACAAAATATAGTTAATGGTGTTTAAATAAAACTACTCAGTTATGTGTGGGTACAATGCATCATAATAATATTATTATTGTTCATTCAAATAAAATATTGGTATTGTATATATATACATAATGAACCTATAAAACGCATAAATTAAATAATAATAATTAATTAAGTGTCTACTGCCCACTGATTTCATTATACACTCTAAAGCATCTAAAGCGATTGAAACGATCATTAGGGTTGTTTTTATATTTACGATTTGTATACATATAATGTTTAAAAACTTGTAGCTATGATAATAATATAGGTACCTATACAATATAAAAGCACGTTTTTTCTCGCAACCGTTAAATAATGTACCTATTAAAAATGTACAGATACCACACTAACACAGAACATCATTATGTATTCTTATTTATAGCGTAGTGTTCACACATTTTGAGAAAATCTCATTTTAATTTAAGAATATCACGCATAGCTTTAATTCCACACAATATTAGTTATTACTAAACGATCTATAATAATATGTTATTATATAACTCATAGTAATTGCTCAATGCTCATATAGTAGAATTTAGAAAGCTTAAAGGTTTTTTCACATGTTCTTTTTTTAGGCTTCCAAAATATCTCGGAGATCGTGATAATATTCTTTCGATTCGGATAACATTTCTCGGAATCGCGAACGAGATGGTTAATACCTATTTATTGTGATGTATACTATGAAGTTCTGCAGATCAACAGAATCGTATATAAGTATAATGTTATAAAATATTTTAAGTATAGATAATAATATTGTTAACTATAAGCTGCAGGCGTAGCGCTCTCTTAATTAAAATCGTTTTTGAACCGGGTTAATTGATTAAAGGTTTCGTTTGTAATTTTGTTTTCAATCGTTGTTCAATAATATATTATGCAATACAGGCCGTGTGCGTGTGTGGAGGGGTTTCCGCTGTATAAAGGATTTATCGTAATTATTATTCGCAGCGGTTTAAATAAACGTTCAATTAGGATGGATCTTGTGGTCTTAAATCAATAAAAATTACAATATTTACTATATACTGCATTATAGTCTATATACAATTAGATATTAATGTTTTTCATAATGGATATTGATATATCTCTTTAAAAGGTTTCAGTAATACTTTGCCAATACGTTTGCATCGATTTCGGATTTTGATTGCAATATTATAATATTATAGGTATGATGTTTATTATGTACCTATTTTTGTTTAAACGGTTTGTTAACTGACATAATATCAATATTACAATTTCCGGATTATGAATATTATTTTGCGTGTGTTTCATTTCTTTCTTTTTAAATATCGACGTCGTACACGATTTTATTACAACTTCTAATATTTTCAATACTAAAAAAGATTCAAAGATGGTGTATGTCGAAAGGCTAATAACAATGCATGACACATTTTTGAAAAATTTACAGAATTAATTTAAATATGATATACATTTTTATAGGTCATACTTTACATTAGAATTTTTGTAATCTATAATAAAATTACCGTGATTTAATCACTGTCAAACTGTACCTATTAATATTAAATCCAACAATCGTTGTTATGAGATTCATAAATAAGGTACACTGCCGTATCGTAAGAGGTCCTAGGGAGCATGCGCTCTGGGTGCATGGTTTAAATAAGGGGTGCCAAAAATTTGTTTATAATATATAATATATTATATAATAAATAAAATACGAAGCGAATATTTTTAATTTTGCCCTGGGCGCCAAATCTTAACAGCACTGTACTGATAAGGTATATAATACAAATCAACAATTTATATTTCATTCCTGTGAGCTCGAAACGATATAATATCACGCAGACGATCGCCAAGATCCTTCAAATATAATACCTACCTAATATCCGAACCAGAAATCGATATTATATTATATTATATTCGAAGCACTCGAGATTTTGTCCAAGAAAACAGGCAGTAATCATTGTATTTAACATGTTGTTAAATATTATTATATAATATTATATTATTTAGGTGTGAAGTGTCTTTACATTTTAAATATTAATATAAACGCCATGTTGTGCAATAAATAATAATACAATCACTTGTGTAGATAAAATATTAAGTAATCAACATTTTAAATTATACATTATATTTATATATTATAATAAGCTCTACAAAAATATTAATATTTTCAAATTGGTGGTTATTATTTTTTAGCGTTCATATATAAAGTATTTTTTTCAGCGTGCACACATTTCAAAAGTTTTTAGGAGTTGTAAACAAACATTATTCTAAAATATAGTGAGCGACCGTGTATAAGTAGACATAAATAAGGTAATTCACTAGGCTTGTTCACTTCTATATTTTTGAATGAATTTATTCAAATTCTGATTTTTAATGTTTAAATAATATACTTATGGACCATATTTTAAAATGTTTGAGATTTTATATACTATACAAGGAATATCCTGTGGCCATCATACAAACTTCTGTTTTTTCAAACAAAAAACCCCCTTTTACTGTAAAATATTTAATGGACAGTTTTTAAAAATTGTATTGTAGTACCTTATTTAAAATTTAAATAAGTAGTTTCTCAGTTATTAAATGGTTATACAAAGGAGAATAGTCCTAAATATATATTAATAACTACAATTTTAAAGTCACTAAAGCCGTTATATATTCTAAACCCATTAAGATGGATCATTTATCCTATTAGTACCTACACAAACTGTTTAATAATTGAAAAAATACTCATTCAAAAATTGATTTCGATTATTGATGCTTCAAAATTTTCAGAAAATGTATTCACTAATTAATTTACTAATGAAAAAAGAAAAGGAAATTCTCATTTGAAAAACAGACGTTTTTATCGTCATTGAACAATCCTTTAGAAGTAAAAAAATAATTTAAAAATTTGAAAATACGGTCTTTAAAATTTAAATATATTTAAAAATTCCAAAAATCAGTTTTTAAATAACTGTAATATTGATGAAAATAAAGGAGTGTGTATCTTTGGTGAATGTATATGATATACCATGTACTTATATATATTTATATTATACATAATCACTGTGCGAAAATACATTTGTGTTTACACCCGGTTTAACTATATACCGTTGTGTCGAATAAGACCGTAAATATTGACAGCCTACATAAAATCATACATTATAGATATATAATATGTTTGAGAAATCCTACCTTTATATAGTGATATATAGGTATACCTTTATATTTCTACGGTTTTCATTTGTAAATATTAGTAGGCACAGATGTAAAATTTACGCAAACAAAACTTTGCCACAGATTATTAAAATTAAATAAACAATTAAGTATTTATTTATTGACACGCTTTCGCGCGAATATTAACTTTAATATTGTGTAATAGTTTTGTAAAAGTTTGAATAAAACACAACAATTCATAACAGTAGACTTTAAAATATTCTACGGAAATAGGAAATTGCGAAACGTGCAAATTTTTGCATAAGTCATACTCTCACTTAGTCACTTCCTCAATATTTTAAATATTCCAAGTATATTTTTTTAAGAATTGGTAAAAACAGAATATATCTACCAAACGGTAGTTTTTGTTAAAACATTTTTTTTTATTATTATTGTAATTCAGAAAGGAATAAATGTAGGATTATTACATTTTTTCAAAATATTTATTTTATTTTTGCGATATTTATACATTGTTTTAAATATCGGTTATTTTGTATTTTTATCAATGATTGGAAATGAAATCTAACGGTAAAACCCAATGAAATGAATCGGGCCGAAATCAGGCATATTATTATTAGAACGAATGATCCAAGAAATTTTCTGTTGTGAGTATATAATATTAATTATATAAATATTAATACTAGTTATATTTAAGTTGGGATTTATAAATAAAAGAATTTCCCGGTTGTAAGTAAATTCAATATTATTAAGTAGTTTTATAAAACTTTGGTTTTTTTTTAAGTAAGCAAAGTTAAGTAAAAAATAGAATATATAAGCGTATGTATATAGGTAGTATTTAGTATAGCAGTAAGGTTTAATTAATTTTTAATGGTATGAAAAAAATTGCATTGCAGAGATGTGTACTGTTATGTAAAAAAACGCTTCCGATTTTCTCACATTGGAGCGTAATATTACTGTCAACATTGCATTTGCATTATGCTAATCAATCCCGGACTCGCAATATCAATAAATTTCACCAATATTTTTACGAGGTATTTTTTTTTTAAATAGATATTGACAGTACACGAATACATTTTTTTTTAAATTTTATAAATTTAAAATAGTGTTCATAATTAAAAAGTATATCTTATATTGTGTTATAAAAATTAATAACAATAATTTCATAAATCTTATGTATTATAAATCTTAATATAATATCATACAACTTTGTAAATCCAGAAAAGTCATATTTTTGATACTAATACAATATTGCAGAATGTTATTGAGTGCGTATGGACAAGTCTATATTACCTATATTACCAGGGTTTATCTTCGTCGGACTCGGACATACAATATTGTTATATAACTATTAACCATGTCATAAACATGAATATACACGTATACTCCTCTTTCCAATACCCGCCTAAAGATTAATTATTATTATTTCGTGCACGACTGTATGAATAATTAATGGGAATTAATAATTCAACTTAATAAAATATTTACAATAAATTAGCAACTCTATACATTGGGTATCTATCTCAGAATATGGAGAACACACGAAAAATTATACATATTGTTAAATTATTATTAAATTAAAGTACGTAAATCAAAATAATATAACATACGTAAAAGTTTTAAATGCCCATGAATAATGTTTTTGAATTATACCAAAATAATTGACATTCTTATTGAAAACAAAAAAATAAAATTATCTAAAATCGTATTAATTGCAATTGTAATTAAATGTTAATATTGTATATTAATGTATATATTGTTTAAATAAGTATAATTTCGTTCAAATTCGAACTTAAAATAACTTTAAAAAGTAATAATTGTCCCTATTTTTTTTAGACCTTTTATGGTTTCATTATGAATTACCTATAGGGGAGTTATTTATTACATTTTCTAAACTTAGCTAAGTTATAAAATTACTCATTTCTGATCACAAAATAGTTTTTTGCTATTTTGACGAAATCTTTCAAAATTCTAAATTGAAATTTATATACAAAAAAGTGCACCTATTTATTTTTATATTTTCATACAGATACAAGAATAACTTTTGTAGGACCTTGTATTGTATATCCGATTTTATAACCAAAAACCACCTCCATTTTTTAGAACCAAAACATTTTTACTGCCCTTAAATATCTCAAACGGAAATAAAACCATTTCATTGTAAAATCAATAAGTTCATTGCTTCACAGAAATTCTAAAAACTTAAAAGTATATTACCAATAATAATGTGTTCATTGATAAAATTAATATAATAATTCAGAAGCAAGTCATCGATGACAAGACCCATGGTTCACGCGGTTCATATCTACTTAAAGCAACAAAAAAAATGAGATGAAAAGTTTTTGTTTTAAAAAAGAAGTTATAATTGTCCATTGCAAAAGTTATTGTTAACTTTCACGTAAGACCTTAAATTAAGCATATAAGTGTACAACTAAAGTTTAAATATATCGTGAAGTATACAATATGATCATATTTATTGTATGAAAATTAACATGAAACATTTCAATTTTTTTCATAATTAACATGAAAAAAGTAATTGCATTTAATGATGATGGTATGGCAAATGTGTTAATTAGTGTTGTATTAAAATAAAAAAAAATACGTATTACATTGAGTGATAGGTATATAATAAAAAAATTGAAATACTAATGTAATTATAATGTTTAAATTTCGATAAATATATCGAAGGTGGTCGATAGTTTATTAAAATACCCCATAACTAATATATTGGACTTATATATATATATTACATTAAACGGTTTTCTTATTGTTTTATAGTTAACGATAAACCGAAGGATAAAAAGGTGCTTAGATTGGCGCGGCCGTGTCGTCCCCACCACCGCAACGTAAAGAGTTCTCACATACGCATTACTTTGCTGCTGAAGAAATCGGCGTGGTTAAAAAATACATCCTTTGATGGCCGTGAACACATTTATGCAATGCACGCCGTGAGCGGCAGAGAAAGATATCCTTCGTATCGTATCGGTTCACATTATGTTTTTGGAATGTAAAAAAATACATGCACGGAGGCCAACGGTATTTTATAACGTAGGGTAAAAAATATATGTAGTAGCTGTACGCGTTGTTGGCGGGGGTGGATCAGGGCAAGATGTATAATAGAGGCGTTGGGGTGGGGTCTGTTGGTGAAGGAAAAGAAAAAAAAATGTATAAAGAAGGGGGGAAAAAACGCCACAAAATCTCCTTTTTTTTTCCTTTAGAAGTACATAAAAGCCTGAGAAACCTTTTGTGCCATATAGACGGGCCATTTTGTTGGGAAAAACGATGGACGAGATGTGAAAAATACAAGCAAAATACGAAAACAAATCGGCCCGCGCGTATTATTGAACATTCACCGCAGATTACCATAAGAATGAATAAAATATAAAACAGAAAAGATATTAGTTATAACTTATATTGATATTATATATTATTTTTACTCATTTTTGATTTTGTCATCAAACCATTCCACTTACGTTATTATTATTACGAGATAACACCTGTACAGGCGTACGGTGTTATAGCGTTATACCCCTTCGTCGACCGTCGTACATAACTTAGTATTATTTTATTGTTTCGGAAAGTTTTTAAATCCTTAGTACCTAAACTTTACTGTAGTATTAATACAAAACTAAAATTTAAAAGTAAAAAGTATATCAAGTTCTACTACCTTATAATATTATCTTTAAAATTATCGATGTCAACTTTGGTTCTACTTTTATTTATTTTTTATTTCTAAAACAGTTTAAATTTTTAACCAAGTGTAATGGAAATTATATCATACCTATGATTGGACTAGTCTGCTATGAATTGGTTGGTTTTTTAGAAATTAACGATTACAGAATCGTAAATATAGTGATTATAAGTAGTTGGTACTTCTGTGTTATTGTACAATTATAATATTTCAGAGCAACAGTGACTCCGTGTGAGTGATAGCAACGCACCGGACAACGTGTGTTTTCTAGAATTGTAGGTGTTCTGCACAGAGTTAACTGCGGGACTGACCAAAATGGTGAAATTTCTGAATCGAAATCGAACCAAAATATTAAAAATATAATATATGAAAACAAAAAACGGCGTACGCTTGAAAATGATCCATAACAAAGAAATGCGGGCACTAATTCCAATCGGTCTTATAAACGAATCAACGTTTACACGACGATTTTCTAATATACATATTATTACAACAGTACTACGCCATATTATAGGTACCGATCGGTAAAATATAATTAAATTAATTTTTTCTTTTATACATCGTGTGTCTGTTTATCTAAATCGCAGAAGTAAAATGTCTTACGATTTAATATACATACGATACGATAAAATTCAAAGAATGTGGTTACTTATTAGTTTCCGATGAAGCAATGATGTTTTTATACTATCTCGGGAAAAAAGTCTTGTTATTGTGCTGTGATACTGATTTGTATTGACTCTGATGATCTGACGATCATCTCAACACGAACACTTTTATGTAAGACTTCCAGTGCGACAATACTATAGTCATGCAAGAACCCAATGATAGTATAGAACTGTCTGTTTACTCTGTTTCGATTTTTAAAATATTTAAGTAAAGGTTCCTGTTATAATAATTTTAAAACTTTTGGTTTCAGAACTTGTTTTGTTTTGGCACGGTTTCAGTTTTATTTTGATAATACAAATAATATAAAAACCTATTCAATACTTCACCACAGTAAACGATTTGATTAAATTATTTAAAAATAGTTAATACAGTTAATATAAAATATACCTTAAACGATCTAGAAACGATGATACACTATGCTTATTATAATACCATTATATAAATTGAATATTAAGCAACAAACACTTTTAATGCAGTTCACAATTTGTTAAGTTCAGTCTTTTCTTTCATCCAATCAATATTTTATGAATGTTTTAAATTAATTTATAATATTTATCCATATTATTTGTACCGTACAGCATGAAGCGGAACAGATGTTAACTTTTCTAATTTTAATATTTTATTTTTACTAAATGATGTTTTTAATAGTGTTAAAAAAAAAAAAATTAGTTTTATCGAAGTACATAAAGTACAATAAAATGTTGTGAATATAATATATTACCATCAAATATTGATTCTCTTTGAAAAATGTATTCTAAATAATCTTCATATTCGCATATTCATTGCTGTTTAAAATTTTAAATATATTATTTAGGATACAGCTCTTCGATAAATCCTATTTTGATTATTTTCTTTGAAATGTTATAATGTATTTTTGTGTATTAAGTTCTTCTTTGATTAATAATGCATATTTTTTTTCTGATAGTTTTAAAGTAAATAAAAATAGAAATTGAACGTAATAATTTATTTTGGAAACAAATTGTCTTAACAAAATAAATTGGACTTCAATGCGTTTTGGATATAAAATGCATATTGGACAAATATTATTGATACAACATATTTATTGGACCAAAAGAAATTTAAACGAATGTAAGACGCTGAAACTTTATTTTATATTAAATAACTTACACGAAATCATGTGGACTATTATTGTGTAATCTGCGTTTGTCCGCTATTGTTCCGATCTCCATCAAAATATAATGATTTTGGAAATCGTAAACAGTAAACACTATTATACTACAGTTGGCAAAATATTAACGAATGTTTGAGTAGGAGATAGGGAGATAATTTGGCCGGGGGGTTGACTTCACGGACGTCTACAGTTAAACGGGGTGGGAACGGCGTAAACTTGTAACGAGGTACGATCGATACAACAGTACATTTCAAGCCGAAATTCCAAAGCGGTGGTGCCAGAGAAATGGTCTATAAAACCACCAATTTATTTATCAGACATATCATTTTGTTGAAAAATATTTAATAGTTAATAGTTATACGTATAAACTTACCTACGGTTTATATGAAAAAAAAAAATTGTAGTAAAACCGTTTTATTATGTTATATTATAACAATAATAAGTGCTACCGCGTTTAATATTATATTATTATTGTAACGGCCGTTTAATACCTATACTAGGCTATACATCTATATATAGTTTAAGATAAAATAAATAACAACGGATGATTTAATAAAAAAGAAAAGATATATAGGTACATTCGTCGCTTAGTGCAGAATCTAAAATAATTAAAACTATATTCTTAAGTAAATAAGTTTTAAAATTCTTTGCGGAATCTAACTACCACTGCAGTATTCATTCACTATGAAAATATATAATAATATACGTTTCTACTGTCTCCAAATCTCATTCGTTTAATTACACGTCCACCGTAGTCCACCGCCGGTAATGATAAATGGTCTAAGCGAAACATTTGTTTTGGACTTTGCCAGTTCCTATACTTGTCCTGTACATTATACTACACCACTGTGCAGCCTACACTATCTACCCGACTAACAGACATGCAAATATCCCGTACAAGTCCCTCCTTATAAATTATGATACAGACAAACTGTAATAACAATTTGCAAGAAATAGACAAACTAACGGCTTGTCGTTTATTTCTATAGGTATACATAAGAGTTGTTCGAAACCGCAAGCTGTACATATAATAATTAAATTTTTAACACGCGTGTTTACACAACATCCAATCAATACTTATGAAATTATTCAAACGGTTAGAGATAATGAAATATTATAAATATTCAAATACCCGTGAAACACTTATAATTATAATATCTGCAATCTGCAGTACATTAAATTTAATTTATCGAAAGTATATATTTGTAATATGTATAAAATATTAAATAAATAACGAGACAAAATATTTAAGACCATATTGTTGTTTTATAATTGAATAAACATTATTTATTTTATTTTTTTAATAATAATATGTTCCCCTGGGAAAATTTGTTTTTTATTTTTGTAATAAAACTAAAATGTGTTTTCTATTCAAAGCATTCAGAATTTTATTTTACCATACACTGGATCCGTCCTTGGTTGTTGGTATATATTCTACATAAGAGGATTTATTGCAAAACCATTTTTTTTTCTAAATCGACCGTGACAAAATGTGACAGTATTTGTCAAGCTAACCTATCTGACTTTTTTATTCAATGAAGGTGAGAGAAATATTTCATTTTTACATTTCCAATAGCAGATTCAGTGTTTACAGACTAAAGTTTAAGTTACCTTTTTACCGGCACAAGGACTTTGAACTCGTCAATAACTTCAATATCTGTATATTTTTTGAGACAACATTTTAAAACGGTTCGTTTCAAACTTTAAAACTTCCATAAAGTATAATATCCATAGTATTTCCAAAATCAAAACAATATAAATAGACGTATAATTCGTTTAAATAAACATACGTTTTAAATAATTTTGATAAAAAAAATAATAATATAGGTATTATACGTAAATGGATAATTTTTCAAATAATATATTAATTAATAGTCAAACTTAATCAATAAGGCAAATGCAATAATCAATGTTACCTACTGTGTAGGTTTTAAAATTCACACACACGGTGACGATAAGGTCGGCGGTTGCATCATATCATATTATATTTGAAGATAAAGGTTAAATAATTGGTTAATTAACATTGGGAATTCGCGCGTAGAGTTTTAAATATTCGATCGATAATACATAATTATTAGTTATAACAACAAAACATCTTGGCTTGTATTTTACTACAGGTAACAGCGTAGGTATTTTAACGCGGTTTGGCGAATACGAATTCATTTACCTGCGAGCAGAGCTAAGTGTGCGGCGGCCTTTCCCCTTTGTTTTCTAGCTTTAAACGATTGATTAATCGTCCGACGCTCCGGCGGAAACGGGGTGGCGCCGAAACGAGGAAGAGGGTTGCTGCATGTCGCGATTATTTGTTTTTCACCCCGTTTGTCCATACATACATATATATTAATATGTACTATTGTGTATAGGTACTCCGTATAGATCATAATATAACGTGCAAATCACACTACACATCGTGTGACCTACATTTTTTAACTTTTTTTTTTTTTAAATCGTAACAAAAAATTATATCATATTACAGTAGTCCGAGAACGTGTAAACAGTTATTTCGTGAACCAGGGCTAAATTAAATTACTTGTATAACAAATAATATGTATAAGTAACATTGCCCAAAGCGTCAAATTGTTCAAAGATGCAAAATACTATCAGGTACTCGTATTTATGATGTAGGAAGGCGACCTCTTTTTTACTACCACTATAGAATAAAAAAATACGTGTTCATTGCAACAATTTTATAATAATTAACGTATCGTGAATGTTGTTAATTCATATCAAATAGGACTTGAAATAAATTCAAATTGTTTGTGAATTTTTATGTATTTTTCTGGTAACTTTTTTTTTTACCACAATAATATTACAAAACAGATTTAAAAATACATTTATTGATGTAATGAATTACAAAATTCGTTTTGACCAAGATAAACATTTGGCGCCCCCTGGACCAACACTGCAAATCGTTATTGATTATCCGATAGTCGTTGCAACTGATTACTGGAAACAATAATTATAATTATAATATTCAATATGATGGTATTTTAATGATACTGTATAATATCCGTGTATGCAAAGCAATCACTTTGTGGTACAATATTATGTATTATGTTTGAGTTTGAGTTTGAACCTGTTCCGCTCAGATCGCTGCTAAAGTATATACGGCTTGGCACGCGAACATTATATTAATATTATAATCATTTGAACTTGCAGCAGTATTGGTTTACATTCGGACGACATTCCTGAACATGGTGATGGGGAGAGGGAAAAGGCTTTAAAAAGATTAAATCAATACATTTAATTAAACAACTGAAGTGGTAGATCACATGCGTAGCTGTTATTTGTTCATAAACATACACATAAAACAGTTGTAAATATGTATAATTTAATGGTACTAATACAACTGTTGCATTAGCAATTATAGCTATACAGTATGAACAGGACAGGTAATGTGTGGGGTAAGTCCCATGATCCCATTCGATGTGATTATTTTAATTTTATTAACTGGTTGATACCATAAAATATATCCTCAATCATTCTTAATTATTGTATTTATCTTATTGATTTAATAAAATTAAGACACACTTATATTTAGGAATAAAAAAAAATACAATAAAAAAATAAAATACCAATAGCGTTGATTTCACTTGTATATTAGTTTAATAATAGTTTGAAATTATACTTAATTATGTCATGCCATCATTATAATAAATTATGATTTTTTTACGATTTGATTATCCAATACACAATGTTTCTAATAAAAGGTAAATTTACTATTATAAACACATGACATTATAGGGTTTATATTTAAATATTTTGATAAGCAATAATGGTTGATTCTATAAACCAGTGATCACATTATACCTACTTATACACGAAATTTACTCCAATACAATCATTTATACAAAATGATTTTATAATAAATTTCAATGGTATTAAAAAAAAAAAAAACTACAAGTTGGTTATTATAAATTATAAACTTCAAACTATAAATCAGACTTTGTTAACTTTTAATTGGTATAGTAATTTTTTAGCTGGACCCTAACAAAATAGGCGTGACGACGACTAGATTAACATCACTAAAATGGATTATCTCACCTGTAGCCACAGAACATGCGTGAGCGACACAGCACCAATGCGAAGTGTTTTTTGCTACAAACAACAATCCAATGAGAAACCAGCGGACGTGCACGGCCGAAAAGTTGTGCGATGTGTGCGATGAATCATAATCGCTATAACAGCGGCACTTTTACGGCACACCAGCTGACGCATACGGACCGGATTGACAGAGGTTAAGTTAGGTATTATCAATTTATCATGCGTATAATGACATTGTGTTTCAGTTGTTCATTTTTCGTGTTGCCGTTTTTAAATTGGTAACAAATTGTTATCGGTGTTTAAATATCCATGACAAAAACACCGTTTCGTCGATTTTAATAAATTTAATTCAATAGTTTAATAAAATGTACTGATTATACATTTATACACTATTGAATTCTGCGTATTGTTCACTTAAAAATATTTTCAAGTTAAAAATATTTAAATGCTCATCACGTCAGCGGATAATGATATACCTACTATATATACATACGACATACTCGTAATATTGTTCGAACTCGTTTTTAAAACGATCATATACTATGAATATTATAATGCGTGATATCAACACAATGTTTTTCTTAATATATTTACATTCAGTAGTATATACTCGGGAGATAGTATTTTGCGCCACCAATAGGTAAATTTAAGTGCGTATGTAATTTGCGACAAAATATAAAAATATAACATGTATTTTGCGTCACATTTAAAAATTAATTTCAGTAATTTGCATACATTTTTTAGTTATTTTATTCTTTTATACATTTATTTATATTTTAAAGTTATAATATGACTGATTTTTTATGTTTTTTTAACTACAGATATTATAGGTACTTATTTTTTTTTGTTTTTTAAATAATGTTCAAGAAATATATAACTATTAAAATTAAATTGATTGATCAATGATTAAAAATACAATAATATGTTATTTTGTAAAAAAAATTGTTCAGTTATTTAAAAGTGGCGCAAATTACAATTTGAATAAGGCGAATAATGGCACAAATTACAATTTTTGAAGGTACAAAATATGGTGCAGATTATATAATGTCCTTTTATTTAGTTTTATGTGGTGCTAACTACAAACTTAAAAAGTGGTGCAAATTACCAAATAAATTTTCAAATGTGGCGCAAATTAAATAAATATTTTTTTCTTCAGGTTGTTTTTTGCGCAAATTACATACGCCAACAAATTATATACTCAGCTTATATTCTAATCTGATAAATTTTAATTCATTTTAGTATTCCTTCAAATTTGAACTGAAACACAGACAATTCAATATATTCTGTTAAGAAAAATTGTTATGGTAATGATATAAAACATATTACTATCTAATTTCTACACAATAAAAAGATTTATAACATAAATATACAATGTATATTTGTATTACTGTGTTAGCGATAATATTTTAAATAATCATCACATAATATAATACTATCGATATCATGTTATTACATTTTTTTCTAAATATTTAATACTATTCGATAAATAGTGAATGTGTATCTTTAAAATTATTCACCTTGTATATTTTATGATCGTAATGCTAAAGACATTGTCTTATATAATATTATATACTCATAAGTCATAAACATAAAAAAGAGAAATGTATAGAATAAAACACAATAATCTCGAATATTTTACAAAATTATACCTTTTGGACACTTTAATGTATTAAAAACACATTTTTTTAATATAAAAACTACACAAACATTAAAGTATAAAAGTTGCATACCCACTCTAATTTATTTGCAACCTCCCGGGTTTTATAGGCCTCCGATGCCTTCACGTACTGTTTAGTTTTAGTATATTTCCGAATTCCGATACAGGAAAATTCATTAAAATCTTATAATTATGATTACGCTTCATCATTTTATAAGGAATTCATGAAAACATTTTTCAACTATGTAGGACCTACATTTTAGACACCTTTATTAGTTCATACATACGCCTAAATAAATACCTAATATCTGACACATGTATATACATACCTCACTGGCATGGTAAGCTTCCCTTTTTAAGCATTTAGCAACAAATAACTATTCACTATATTAGCACGTGTGGAATATTTTCATTAGATAAGCATCCCCGTTGCACCAAAATAGCTTAGCATTAAAAATCGAACCAAATAATGTGTTTACTCTTAACAAGCTTATATAACATTAGTAGTATTGTAGTAACGGACTTAGCCGAGATTTTCGTTGTACTATTTATAATTTATTTTATTTATTTTGTAACTACTACTTGTTAATATTACTTAAAATGTATAGATACCGCCATGTATCTAAAATAATTTATTTTTTTTATTTTCGAAGTAAGTGCGCCTTAACTATATTTAAATGATCTTTAATAAAAAAGTATTATTAAATCTCAAAATATTCTAAATTAAATTCTTTTAAAAGTTTCTAATAGAAACTTATACAGTTTTATGCCTATATGCTCTTTTACTTTTAATTATTTTACAATATTTCATCTATAAAATTATTATAATGTTTATATTATACATGTTCTATGTGGAATTGTAACATGGTGCGTTTGCAATTTCCACTTTTCACTTTTCAGTGAAATTGAATTACTTAAATGCCCATGGGCAATAGGTTTAACGACTATGAATGAAAGAAGTATGGGTATTTTGTGTTTGTAGACACAGTTTATGTTACTGAAGTAGACTTTATATATGTAGGTAGGAAGTAAGTACCTAATATGAAATCAAAATCAATAATTAAATCGCCATACGATGTTTTTTTTACAATTGCTAAAGGGCTTACATGTATTATATTAGCATACAATACACCCACATAATATTTTCTATTTTTGCGTATGTACCTATACGGTATATATTTTAATATACTTTGGTATTTATTTATAGTATAAATAAATACACTAAAAATTGCTTTTTGCAACAGTTTCGAGAAACATACATAAATATTAAATATACATACATATTTCACATATTATAATATAATATAATAACGTGGAAACCAACTATACATATGTTATCGTTTTATTTTATAAAATGGTAATAATTATTACGCTTTATTCTTTATACGAATTTTTTTCTTATTTCGCTATCTTTTACGTTGCATATTTATTATATTATATTATGATAATTTTCCTCTGGGACGAGGATGAAAGCATAATCATTAAACGTACAGTGCTCGATGTAAAATGTATTATAAAGCATATATGATGTATAATATTCAATATTCATATTAAATCAGTGTATTTTATAATTTATTTTATGGTTCAATGTTAAATGGAACTAGTTGTCTTGTTTATAACTCAATTTAATAGTTTTAAATTGAAGTTACTTAAACTTGAACATTTTCAAAACAGAACTTATAAACATTTCATTTCGTCGCCTATTTCATAGTCCATATTCTTAATATAAAATGTTTAGGTGTGCTAAAATGTATTTATTCGAATATTTTAGAAAAAATGCGTAAATTTAAGTTTACTTGTATATAATATATAATATATTTTTTAAATACCTACATTTTTTAATAGATTTTAAATACATCGTTATATGCGTTTTCATACAAATAATACAACGATTTATTTCTAAAATATATTATTAATAATATATATAAGTATACGCGTTTTCTGAAATACATACATACATATACAATATACACATCATATATCTGCGTCGTGGTATCCATTATCAAAGCTAGTTTTATACAGTTTAACCACTAATTCGAAAGCTATTCCGAAGGGAGATAGGTATATATATAAATATATCTCTGTGTGTGTGTGTGTGTGTGCCGTTGCAGCGGTTTGGCTGTTTTAAACGATTTCCCAGGGGTTTATTTAGGGACGATGAATGTTAAAACGTCCCTTCCAGGCACACCATTTTAATCGGACCAAAATACTTACTACAAAAGCAACGTCCTCTGGTCGTGTTTTTGTCTTATATAACTTTTGAAAATAAACAACGTGCATTATGTATATACATATATTTATTATATAGGCGTCAAATACCTATAGGTCTCTTTGGAATCTGTGAGCGAAACGGCTTATACCATCATACCATATAATATATACACTATATTATATAGTTATTATTGCGTTGGGAGACCTTTTTTGTTATGCTATCACTTTTTTTAAAAACAATATGTTCGCTTCGTTTAGGTGTGATACAGTTACCCACGAACTCGTAAAGATACACTGTGTGATGAGTAAAACTTAATGTGAAACGTATTTGTACAGATTACGCGCGTTATTATTATATTATTTCGATCGCGTTGTCGTCAACAATAATAACATTAAATTGAAAACATTGTGATGATACAGTAATAAGCAGTTGCCAACTCTTAATTGGACGTTATTACAAGTATATTGTATATCACATATAGACGGTAATACTAACTTGTCAACAATGATGAAGACCAAAAGCAATCGTTATTACGCGTAGTCGGTATTCTGCAACACGTGCATATTGGGTATAAGATATAGTATATACGTACTATATAGTTATTAAAATATGTATTCGATAGGACGTAATATTGTCGTCTTCATGGTTCCTATATATATATGTAATATGTAGGTACAATACGGTACCAAACTTGGTTTCGTCGATTCAATTAATATGATATATATATATATTTGTTTAAAGTAAAATATAGCAATATAATAATTAAAAATATGATTGATAACGATTAAAAACTTACAAGCTATAACTATATATTATATAGAATAAATAAGGACAATAATTGTGTGTAACAAATGACAAATTTTGAGATGAAAAAACGAGAACTCCAAATATTAGCTCATTATGTACGTAATTATTACGAGTAGCAAAGGAAAAAATATGGAATGGAACAAATTGGCATGTATAGGACCTTTGAAAAGGACTTGGAATAAAAAGATTGGAGTAAAGGTTTTATTTTTCAGGAAATATATATTTTTTATATGTTTGCGATCAGTCGAGGAGTTTAAGCTCGAATGTTGTAGTGAAAAAGAGTATATATATAGCCATGAGAGGGCAATTGATTTTTAATACGTATTTCTAGCAAACTTTAAAAACTTACGTCATACACGTTGAATTTGATAAAAGCTAGAGGCGGTAACGGAATCCCACAGAACATAAACATCATACATACCTACTCGACAATTGGTCTCATATAATGTTAAATTTGGGTTTTGGCTTTTAATTACTACTCCAAGTTTAACACTAAATCATAATAGGTACTTCACCCAAGTCTATAACATTCCGTTCGCAATCCACATTTAACTGAGTGTGCACGACTGCAGATTTTGTTTTTATTAGGTTTCATGTAATAATATGTTATCTATATTACTTATAATTTCGCCTATACAATAATTAATGTATAATTATTAATATACACGACAACAATAAAGTTATATATATATAATATGCTAACATGTCATATTATATATTGTATATAATACAGAGATTGCATCATTGTTTCTGTAGTTAATTATTGTAAATTAAATTTTACTTTTGGTAGATCTTCCTTTTTCACAGCTGCCTATAGAGTCTTCCGGCTGTTCATCACACTCCATGCGCACATCCACTTATCGATCGGTGCACAGTACTTAAAAGTTAAAATACACTATACACACGTTTATTGCAACGAGTTAGTGTATTTACTTATATAGACCATATAAATTCTATGCCAAACGCATAATTAACGTAGGTATAAGACATTTATTCAATCCAATTGGTTTTGAGACGTAATATTATGGTTTTTAATAATTAAGTGTCTCGACCACGGCGTTGACGATTTGTATACGAATACGAGACAATTATATTATATTATATGCAACAAGAAGAATTAGTTAATACACAGACGGTTTTGATAAAATATAATATTATATAGTTAACAATAATAATAACTGTAAACATAGTACTGTATGTTAAGGTTCTATAAAGTCAACACTCTCATTGTTATTTCGTATTTGTTCGTCTGTCCTCAAAAACTTTCTTAAACGTTTATTATTATTTCAAATTTAAAAACATAATCCAAAATTTCCTCGTTTGTCAGCTCTGGAAAGATTACATAGTGTCACATATTTATATAACATAATATAATATATTGTATTATATTATTGTACTTTATCGTTGGAATACAATTCACAGTGTTTATTAATTAAATTACAGTACAAAAATAGTTCTCCGTTTCCGTCCATTATATAATATATCACGTTATGTAACAAATTTCAATTTATGTTCATAACATTTAAAAATATATTTTTTTTTATATAATATAGGTAACTTATAAAAAAACTCCAATACCATCGACGTTAATAATAATTATCAGTCAAACGATTTTATATCAGTCAAATAATGATTTACGCCGGTCATTTAAAATTTCAATTAGGTACAACGATTTTGGTGATGTATATAGTATACACACGCGTATAAAATACATTATTATTGTATTATGTTTAATCTATTGTGATCGGTGGTGTTAAATCTACACGTTCTATATATATATATATATATATATATATATATATATAGGTAAATGCGTACAATATATAATATAATATGTTTTTATTACGTTTGCAGACTGTTTTCAAGTACGTAACTTTAAAATTCGATTTTCTTCGGTACACATTACAATGAATAAAACTTTTCCTGAATTTTTGGGCGAATTGTGTACACCAGTTTAAGTATAATTTATAATCGCCTCATATTGTACCTTCACAAACGCTTCACGGCTTACTGTAGCCAGTACAGTGTCATTTTTTTTTTATTGGGAATAAAACTGTAATCGACTACTAAAAAAAATGTCTTACTTACTTTTTTGCATCCAAAATGGAGTAAACTAATTTTATATTGCAGTTTAAAGATTTATTACAATTTGTTATACAAATAAATTACATAAATTTTAATGTCTCTTCATTACCTATATATAAAAATCAAAAATAAAGTGGCTACAAATAACTTATATTAAATTAACGTACAATATACTTAATATACATAATAGTTACACAAAATATATATACGTAAGTATATCCGATTAATGTATAAGAAAACAAATTATAAATATCCATACTCAACACGAGAAGATGTATATAGTAATCTAATTTCATGACCAATTACCTGTCAATTAGAATGTTTTTAAATTGACTTTGTCCGCACTCCACACCTTAATACTTTCACACAAAAAAAATTACTTGTAGGCCGACTGCCGCGGATATCAACAGCGACGATAATAATTATCAGTATATAATATTATACTATATGTCTATATACTATACAACAAAGTAACATAACTCATATTATACAACAATATAATAATTATAAACACCTCTCGGGTATAAAAAAAAACACAATACGTATCATATTATAGTATTAAATTTTACGTAATCATCATTATTATTCGTATACTTACATTTTTATAATAGTAGCATATTGGCATAATTTTTTCGGGAGGGGGGTAGGTAACTGCAAAGTGATCAAATGTCCACGACTGATTTGAAAAGCAGCACAATGACGGGCTTGTAGATTGTTGGTGATAAAATATGAATATTTGTTTATAATTTTGAAGATATATAATATTGTATACATGTACTGAAAAATTAACATCACAATCATAATTAGTTGTATAGTTTTTTATTTGGAATATATATGTTATATATAAATATAAACGGATGGGAGTATATTTAAAATGAA
Source organism: Rhopalosiphum padi (assembly GCF_020882245.1). Taxonomy (NCBI): domain Eukaryota; kingdom Metazoa; phylum Arthropoda; class Insecta; order Hemiptera; family Aphididae; genus Rhopalosiphum; species Rhopalosiphum padi. The sequence continues at coordinate 17,747,723 of NC_083598.1, read as the reverse complement.
TATGTGTGTGTGTATTTGTTAGTTATGTGAAGGAGGGATATATTATAAAAGTAATATGTATTTTTTATTTTTTAAGTACAAGCTCTTATTATTATTTTATTCTTATACTGTAAACCAAAAAGACGCATATCAATGTATATAAATAATATATAATATAATATATCTACCTTGCAGGATACACATTTACAAAGATTTGTATGCGGGCATAATAACAATTAAAATAATATTATTATAATTAAATTTAAAAAAATACGTCTTTTCTCAATTCAACAATAAACACAATAAAAATTCTAAAAACAATAACTAATCTTAAATGTATTAGTGTTTTCCAAAGAATCTTTGATAGTAGGTAGAAATTTAACATTTGTTTATACAATTAAACTATAGATCCATATATCATAATATGTATTTATTATTTTAATATAATTTATTTATCCTCTCTAGAAAAACCTAAAATGGCGCAATTAAGGCTGATACTATATTTAAGTAGGTCCCTAAGTTTTTTGTTGCAAAAATAATCAGGTAAGCTAAATTTAGGTAACTGTTATATAACATATTAAATTATCTAAAATGACAATAGAATACTGTCATACTGAAAAAAAATGTAAGCAAAAATTAGCTTGAAACTTGTGTGAGAAGCAAACATTTTTTAAAACTTATACCTGCCTACACTAGACTTAACACTTGATTCCTATAACTATTCAGCAGAGAGATTTTTTTAATTTAAGACTTTTGAGGATTTTTTTAAGTTTTGGTAGACAATCAATATTTTTTAATGCAAAAAATATTATTTCAATACCGGTAACAAGAACTTTTTTTCTTGTGAAGAAACCCATTTGAAACACGCAATCGCAGAGACAACATGTATGCAGACTGCAGAGTATATAATATACCGCATAGGTCAGGAACTATTAAACCACTGGCTAACAGCCAATTTATATAACAAAATCTGGCCTATACAATTATTAACTATACCTATATGATTAATTCATTGACATTTTCATAATTTTTAAATAATATTTATTTGAACAGTATACATACAAAGTAGTATTGTATCAACTAATAATATAAAATATAAATTATGATACATTTTTGATTTTTATGCTTGATAATTTACGATGTTTAAAATTTGAAAGTTGTGATTTAATTTTAAGGGTCAACTACTCATGACCAGTCATGTCATCATCGACCTCATATTAATAATAAAATGTTCTTTAATATTATTATATTATGTAATGGTACTAAAGCCTGAACACGCCTTTAGGGTTTACGTATAGGAATGGTGGGGCTATACCTGTCCATATACCTAACAAATGTCAAATAACAACCAAAACTTATAATAACAATTATAGTATTATAGTAGAACCATCATGTTAGTGTGTACTCAATATATAATTTCTAAACGATATAGAAGTACCGATGATAATAATAAACAGACACGGGTATCTAACAGTGTGCTAGCATACGTGTGTTTTACGGACAAATAACGTTTGTTTGGTTTGGAAGGTCGTCGTCGTCGTCGTCGTTGTTGTCGTGCGTGCGTTTAAAGGTGTAACCGGAAGTGACATACACTGCTCTGCAGCGAACAAAAGGATGTCGGATTTATAACCTCTCTGTTATACATATATTATTTATATATTGTTGTCGCCACTGCCGCCGCTGTGCGTTGTATCGGGTACAGCAGGTACCTACATAATAATTATGATAATAATAATAATAATAATATCTCAACGGTGAAATATACCTGGTATATAATATATATATATCATGGATATAAGCTGTTGATACATGTATATTGTATATATTTTAATAATATTAAAATGTCTGGTAGTTCTCGGGGGTGACGTGATTTTCGGGAAACTTTTTGCGAGGAAATAAATTATGAAAATAATCGTGACGTGTCATCGCGGTTATCGTTACGTATAATACGTATCATACTATCATCGCAAAAACGTCGCGAGCGTGCGTGTGTTGCCGAATTCGATTTGCACAAGGATTTGTGTTATTTGGAGATCGCGGAACCGGCGTAGAAGGAAATAATATACCGACGATGCGACGGAGATGATGATGATAATACTCGTAGTAATAGTAATAATAATTACGGGCTCGCAGATTAACAGCGGGAGATATTAAAAATAGAGAGAGAGAGCGTCAAAAAAAAAGTTCCGCACATTGTCATGCAAATTAAACGCACCCTCCCGTATATTATTGCGTAATTATATATTATATACGTATACATATATATATTTATATATGATGTATTGTTACGTCGGCAGTCTGCAGTTCTCTCCCCTTCGGATTTTTTTTCGCTTCTAAAGTCCGTTCGCACATCTCGAGAGCTAATAATCGGCCTGCGGGTTGGGTCGTATGCTATGCAAAACACACACGCACGCGTATTATTCTGATTTATCACAATTACGCCAAACCAAAACAATCGGTATTGAATAGATCAATAAGCAAATCGTTCGACAAAACTATATTGCACGCGATATTGCAGTTTATGTGATTATCCTAATCTAAATAATATATTCCTTCGTTAAGATTTTCAAAAATGCATCGGGATTAGTGACGTTTATTTCTTCAGTGACTATATAGTAGTGTTCAATCCGAGAACGACAACAATTCAAAGTCTAAAATTTAATTTTAAAATGTTCGAAGACGTCTAAAAAAACTTAACCATATTTTTTGTTATCCGTAAATCGTAATGCATATTAACAGACTCAACTGTGAAGTGCAATAATAAATTATCAATAACATTATACACCATTTGTACTGCCGATATATTGATACAAATTATGTACTATACGTCTATACATCAGTGCACGGGAAATACTATAATTGTTTGTGTGTTCTTTCTTTTACATCGTAAAAATAAAAATGAGCTACGCGAAACAAATCTGAGGGTGATAAAACAATTACTGTTATTTATCTTTTATTTATACATTGTGGACGTGTTTAATAGTTCAAGACGAATAGTGTTTAATTATGCATAATATTTCCTCGGGTAAGAATTTTCAACCATAATAAATGTACGAGTAGGTACAAACAACAATATTAAAGTTTAAAGTTTCGACTCGTGATCAACAATAAAGTAATACAATTTAAATAATATATGGCAAAACGCTGTTGACGTTTTTGAAGTTTTTTTAATAGTTTTATATTTGAATAATTATTCTATCTTGAACACGATTTGCATTTCTAATTAAAGTAAATATAGTCCATATACATTGAAATAAATACAATTTATAATGAATAATAATTACATCAATACTAATAAATTGTGATAACTATTTGATGTGAATTTAAGTTAATTATAAAGTAAAATTATTATACTTAAATTATGTTTGTATGCTAAGTATTCGTATATCTAAGCCAACTTGTAACATGACAAAATGATTCTAGTACTCAAATTACAAATAAGCCTTCGATTTGATTTAGATTTTTAATAACTCTAACAATTAAAAAAGATAAGACGATAGTTTATCACTAAAGTCTTTTAAAATCAAATAGAATTTAATACATTTCAAGGAAACAGCTATAGGTACTTATTGTCGTTGTAATCAGTTGATTGAATTTTTTATGTTTCCAATAATCGGCAGTATTTAAAAAAGTTATTCATCGACGTGCCGTTATTGAAAAATTCAACGTTAGTTAGAAAACTTCAAATATGTAATATCCACGAAATGTGTTTTAATTTGACATCAGTTGACATTATTATCACAATATTAAGTTTGATAAATCATCAAAATTATTCAACTTAACACTTAATATTAAATGATATTATAATTTAAGCAGTTACTTTTGGTAACTAATAGGCTTAATTATTGTATACAAAATAAAATGTAATTAGCTTATCGATATTGACTTCAGGATTTTAAAAGATTGGCGTTGGAGTATTCGCCACTTTTGAGAATAATAAATTGTTAGTTAATAAATCTGAGGCTAATATATTTATACGTGTCAATCATCGTGGTTTTCAATCAAATATGATATTATTTCAACTAAAGGTAACAGTTTCGAAAAAGCCGCGTTGGATTCTGAGAGCGAATCTGATTTTGACAGTGTTGTTGTGCTTTCTGTTCTTATTATATAGGTATATATTGGCGTGTATGCTTTGACGTCGGTGATTGTTTGAACGGCAGTCACGTCTTTGGGCCGAAATCAAAGTTTGGATGCAATTATCGAAGTGGACGTATAAATCTAAAAACGAAGAAGCGAAGGACACGACAGCGACATTTATGTCCCCCAAATCGCGCACTATACATATGTAATATGTATATAATTATATCAATATAACAGCGCCGTAAACCCGGAACATAATCTTATTGGCTTGTGCCGACTTCGACCTTAGCCGGTGAAACCCGATTTCGTGTAAGGCCCGTTCGGGTTAAGGTTTAACGCCAAATCCTTGCCCGTCCTCGTTCGCAATGAACAATAATAGTATTACAAAATTTGACTAATTGGGTATAAGCGTGAATGAGAAACACCTCTGCTACACCGCTGCACCCTGTTCAATAGAATAAACAATAATATAAGAGGCGCAGAAAACCCTTCTCCAACGACTTAAAACTTATCTTGGACGCGGTCACTACTATTAGATTTGATAAGACTTGAATAATATGCACAGTATTTATTCTGCCATGTAACTCACAACGTCAATAGATAAGCCTAAAATCACGTTAAGTACAATATACTCGTTTTAAGGATTTATGGTTGTAGGGATCAAACATGTACCACTTCCAATAAGCGGTAGAAAATACTTATACTTTTAGCAGTTTCGACTTTAATTTTGAAAACTTTTTTTAATTTTTCCATCTCTTTCCTAGATTTGTCCAGAAAAAGATTTTTATTTTTCTCATTTCGTTTGTCTAAAATATGAGTCAAGTATAAAAGTATATTTTAAAATAAAAAGTAAACTTATTACGATTATACTTATTATATAAATAAAAAATAATAACGGAAACTTATTAGAGAGAAAACCCAGGAAACAAATTTAAAAAAAATCAAATATGTTTTAAAAGTTGATATTAGTCAATCGGAACGAGTATTTCTTTCTCTTTCGGTACAACTTGTAGTTGTGCCGGAGCCAAGGTAAGTTTATTCGTTTGCTTTGACATAATGTGCACGGTGGTGGTGTGCTGACACTCACACTTCGTTTAATACTCACACAACACAGCACTACACAACCACAAGCGTTAAAATAATTGCCTATCGAATACTCCTTAGAAAAGAAGCGTTTCCAACCCCTTCAACACTCAATTATTTTTACGAGTGAGATATATTATAATTATATTGATTAATGACGCCTGTAGGTCTTCGCAGTAAATAAACATATTGTATTTATATTAGATTTCACCTACTTACTGTACAAAATAAAATGTAAATATAATTTAGATAGAAACTCGAAATTATTTTGCCGTGGCAATTCTATATAGATGTATGTGTAGATATATAATTCTATATAACACATATTTCTTATGAATTTTAAAAATAAATGTATTAATGATAAAAACGAAATAAGTATAAACCGTATTGCCGTCGTCTTGATGGACAGAACACGTTGTCATTGCAACGTACAGCGAATTCTATGCAGCCTTTAACAATATTTAGGTACTATAGTATTCATTATAGGCACTCACATTAATAATATAATATTACAATGTACAAAAAAATATATTCGAAAGCAACGCGTTAAAAAAATCGTTACGAGTCGGAAATCGGCGCTGACACGTGCGCGCGCGTGATATACGAAGTCGAAAAGTCGACGGACGTGTAAACGTGTACTCGGTGCCTCGGGTAATGTACATGTATGGAACAATAATACGTGTATATTGTAAATACGTATATAATAACCGTTTGTCACGTTGTAATGCGCACACCCGTTCATCGGTGTACATAATATGCGGTAATATGGTAGTATAAATGTATAATGCACTTATATACAGGTAATACATTATAATATGTACATTGTACACTCGCGGCTAGCCTGCCTTTACCCGTTTAAGCAGGTGTGTAGAAAAATATTAAATACCACCAACGGCACCTACGTACACGTCCTGTGTCTTAAGGTAAATATAATCCGTGTAACTATATATTATATTATAATAAATAGGGGCTATATTGTGTAGGTTTACGAGACAATTGTTTTAAAAACGGAATAATACTGTCGATGCATAATATTTAGTTCGATGTCTGCGTTTTTGTACGATTTAAATAATATTATTATCGACTTGCGTGGTTTTTATTTTTTCAAAATTACTTCTCGTTGTGAATTTTTTATTTACGAGAACTAGGCTTTTTATTTCTACATTTTTAAGTTTGAACATAAAAATCATAATGTTGTTCTAAATCCTTCAATTAATATAAAATAATATATATACTCAATAACTATAATATTGACTAGCGGGGGTATATTGGGGGACAGTGAGATAATGGATAACGCACGAATGCATGATTTAATAAGGTATGCTTATTCTATGATGACCCAAGAATCATGTCGGATTATATTTTATAAAAAATTATATGTAAATAAAACAGTGCGACACCCGTGTTTTTTATGATACATTATACTATTATTTATTAAAACATTTTATTTTTAACGTACAATATACCTAATGTAGTAAGAATGCATCATGTTGTAAAACCGACTTCCGGAGTTCCGTCATAATGGACGGGTTTTCTCCACTCGTCTACTACGCATGTCATATTGTGTCAATTAATAAATTGTTATACACGATTTATATGTATATACATGTATAAATTATAATACAAGCCGTAATAGTCGTATACTCGTATATGTTTTTCAAAATAAATAAATCTTGTAGAATTCATTACGTTTTATCTGTAGTGCTGATGCGTGGTGCGATTTTTGCAGGACACATATTATTATAGGGAAGCATTTACAGTACCTACTGACGTTATTTGTATTACACAATATATAAACTGCGGTTATATAGACGACCATGAACGCGTGTATTTTCTCATAGTAATAAATTTGATTCGTTTCTATGTATTCGATGTATAGGTGTGTATAAGTATCTAACTTATACAACAAATTATGGATTTTTTTTTCATTAAATTTGAACACAATAAGTAACCTCCGCTGCATACATGATCCTTGTTTAGAGACATAATATTATCTATGGTATACGTCCGCGCGACAATAATAATATAAAATATATTATATAAATACAAAACTCACCTTTTATGACATTGTCCTTTTTAGAGTTTAAAATCATGCAAATTCATTGATAATAATAACAATAATCGCATTAACATTATCTCGGTAACCAGACGTCATCAAGTGAATGCGCGAATGTCGTTCTTTTTTGATTCTTCGACAATAATATAATATATTTATTAATACGTTATATAATAATTGTAGATAGACAATATTAAAACAATAATGTATATAATAGGGTGTTTTTTGTTCGCGAAATAAAATTCGAAAAATATTGCTTTCAATTCTCGTCATAAAAATCGTTTAAAATATTCTGTCGACCGCTGTTATAATTAATTAATAAGGGTTGACTCGACCCCTCGATGCGCGGGGTGTCGGTGCACACAAATGCTTTGTGCAAATGAATAAATACGCGAACATAATATTATTATTATAGTATACCAACAACTATACCATTTAAGAAAACTCAATCGAAAATTTATCCCTATACCGTCTTTAAATAATATATATATAAATGTCCTATATTGTACTTGCTTGAAAAACAATCAGATCATACCTCTCTGTTTAACATTTTATCCAAAGAGAAGCATCATTATTATTATCATTTTTATTCGACTCCAGTTTTCTTACCGCGAATTATATATCGGCAGCGTATTATAATATACATAGGTATACAAGTTATCATTATAATTTAAATTGTTCACGACATCAAAAAACACGGGAATCTATATAAGAATTCTAAAAGATGTCATTGATTTTTTTCTTTCTCTTTTTATTATTATTTTTTTTTCTAAGGTAATTTGACACATTAAGTATCATATTATTTTGCTCGAAATGTTTACCTTGGGAAAAAAAACCCCGAACAGGAAATACGCCCATGTCCGTGATCTCGGCTTACGGAGGGAATGATAATTAATATAATATATATATAATATAATATCTAACACATTTAAGTAGTTAATTAATTAAAAAAAAAAAAAAAAAAAAAAAAACGTAATAATATTTCTCGATGATTTAAATATACATCACACATAATAATATTTAGTCTATCCGATATCGTCAAATTGTAAAACACGACACGCAAAAAAAGAAACTGTATCAATGTTTGAATTCACAGAAATTAGGTCACGTGATATGCTTAATTATTACGAAACGCGCGGGCGTAAGTAATATATAGAATGGCAACAGCGGTATTCTAAGATTTTACTTAAAGTACTACCTATACCTATATATATACACATACAGCACGTATAATATAATAGCCTTGAGAAAACTCCACGCATTTATAAAATAACAGACAATGAAATTCGTAATTTATTTGGCACGGCGTTATGCAAATATATATATATATATATATATATATTATCCAACAACGACTGCTTCGAACATAATATAATTAATACAATGGAGTTAAATTAAAAGCGCATTGCAATAATGTGTGCTTGCGGAGTGCAATCGAATAACTTGTCACTGCCGTGAATCCAAAAATAACGTCGTGATTTTAAGACCTACAACGATATCGAGTTTGTAAGTATGTTTATATTTATCGCAGCACACTGCCCAAACAGTACTCGATATTATGATAATAACAGTATAATACGTACCTAATAGATCCAGAACAGGGCGATAGGATGTATTGACTATATTGCGTATTTTTATTTCCGTCTGATGACCCTTATGGAGCATTGAGCAAAGTTTTTGTTAGGGGATCCATCTACTACAGTTGCAAAGACCAAAAGTATAATTTACAAATTATTACCTGTGCACACTCCTCATATTGTATTAGCGACTGCAGAATGCAGACTTCATTATAATACTCATGTGAAATTTTGTCATCGGTATAAATAAACCTCACAGTAAATAAATAATATTATGAAGTTTATAACTTTAAAACTGTTGTGCGAATATGAATTATAAATATATAAATTATATTATACAACATAATGATATAATATGTATATACTATATAAGATTAGTCGAGTTAATATTTTTAAATTTTTAAATGTTAATGATGAATACGAGTTTTCTTTTTGTCAAAGTATTCGAAAATATTAACTACTGTACAAGTTGTAATAGGATATGTATCATATAATATGCCTATCGTTGTATATCTATCGTGAAAGTTTCAGTATAATAACTGTGTAAACGTTTCCGTCGTAAACAGACAAACATGACGAATGAATAAAAGTCAAACACAAGTCGCTCGAGTCAGCGAGTTATTACGTGTAGTGTGTACACTCGTAGGTACACCATGTCTTAGGGGTGAAAAACGAAAACAATTTGTCACTGTAAAATCTATTGCTTTACGGCGATTATCGAATAAGGACGTGTTGCAAATCTGATTGAAATTTAATATTTTATGTAGTCATATAGGTACTTGATACAAAACCACAGTTGTATTCATGATTTTTTTTAAATGGAAATTTTGACTTTTGCTATACGTAAAATATAGACCATATATTATATGTAATGCATTTAGATGCGAGAAAATTAGATAAATTAGACGTAGACGGACGAGTTAAAATAGAAAGAGAAAATCGTGTGAGTAGACAGCAGAGTTATTATAGAACGTTATATGTTGTGTGAATGGTGTTTTCCGCCAGTATTCATTTATATTATATTTTGATACGGTTTAGGCACATTGACTTTGTGTACGCCATTGCGATGTTTATGTTCACGCGTGAAGTTACATAGTACAACCGTTTTACTGCGCTATATCATATATATATATAGGCATACGCGTGGGCGGATAAGTCGGGGTTTTTATTTTTTCTCCACGTCCGACGACCCTCGACAACTACGGTGTAATCGTAGGATTTCTGTCGCTGGAGATATAATAGATACATAGGTATTATAGTCGTGCACCTATACTAGTGTATTATTATTATTATTATTATTATTATACTGCGTCATAATCACGGTTGGTATTATATATATATAACATACATAATACGAGTACGAAATTCCACCTTCGCTGCAGCTATTATGAAACGATGCAGTTGTATTATAATAACATACACGGTGCGCACACATTCTGTTATAACACGTTGCTGCAGTTGCTGCACCGCGGCGGAGTTGTGCTGCAGCGGTGCGCGCCGGTCGAGACAGACAGACGGGAATGCAAATCCGACGCAGACGGCACGCATACGCTGTGTATAATAGTATAATATACATGTATAATTGATCATCTGACCTCGTAAACGGGAAATTCGTAATGAAAAAACAAAGTGGATTGGACGGCGACCGCGCGAAATTTAATTCGATTATTCCGGACGTATTATAATTATTTATAGTATAATTAATTATACAAAAACTAACATAATATAATATCATGATATAATATTCACGTGCAGGTACGCTTACACGCCACACGGTCGTCGTTTATTTAGAGAACGTGAATATTCACTGTCGACATCAAAACCTCCTAATTAGTCAAAATATTCTGTGTCGTTTTGGACCACAATCCAGAACTCACCGACGCGACGATATACATTAAAATATACATAATATCTTGTAGGTAAAGTGCACACGATTATATTAATATATTATACTATGTTATATAATATGTAAAGGTGAAGTTTTAACTTGTTAATTAGTTTTCAAATTGACTTGATAACTTAACTATATACTTATAGTCTATAGTTAAAGAATCTACTAGAACATTTGGAACGACTTACATTCTTTTTTAATTTTAAAAATAATGCGTTAAGTTAAAAATCACATTGGTATATCATGATTCATGACCATACATAACTCAATAACTGCATTTAAAACTAATTAGTTAATTATAACTTGAATTGATAATTAGAAATTAAGGTTTACAATTGTTGTGATCAATGCGCGATGGAGCGCACATATTATGAAGATTTGTATGAGTTCACCATAATATGGCGAGATGGGTACATTACGCGCTCAATCACTTAATTATGTTTTTGTTTGAATTTTTAACTAAACTAAATTAATATTTTTGTCCATATATTAACTTAAAACGCTATAGTTAAATATATTGTTTGTTAACTATTATAACTTACCTATAGCTCAATATTTTTAACTATTAACTAACCCAAGTTAACTGTTTTCATTAGCTGTCTCATATTTGACTATAATATACATTAATATATTCACATAAATGCACTACGATATAATAATATGTCAAAAATATAAGCCCTATAAAATATTATTACAAGAACATATTTTATATATTTAACAAAATATGATAATATTGCATTATTGCCGTTTTTCAGTAGATTAATAATATTATAAAAAGTGTTTCTCTGTGCATGCGACCTCGTTTATATTTTAAACCCAAACATCCCTATATTTGATGTACCTATATACCCTTGTAACCACGTATTGCTTGATCTTTAAAACATATATAATAACATTTTAAATTAAATATAATGTTTAACTCTTTAACATATATTTACGTACAACTTACTTAACCTATATTAATTATCTAATTCAAATTGTCTATGTAACACTAAAACAAGTAAAACAACAATTTCAATTTTGTTATTTCGTAAAAAATATTACGATATTTTTTTTAATATTTCATCGTGGTCTTAGGACTCTATTCTCTATGTTCGAAAATATTAAATAGAAATACAGCTCTATGTGATGAACCCTGTATATGCCGATAATATGATATTATTATAGATAGGTACCTATATTACAGTGAAAATCGATTACGCGTTTTACTACCTACTCGTATTATGCGCGTTGCAACTGATCGTAAAATCGTATAAATGTACATTGTACAATTATTATACGACGGTATATTTTATATCAACGAGTATAAATATTATTATTGTCCAATGTCCACTTGTAAACCGTAAACCATATAATAAATGCAATTTGTTATAATACAATAGTTGCAATGCAGCAAGACGGAGTGACACTGGTCATCGGTTATTTATAATTATTCGCATGCTATAAAATCGTTAAATTCGCATTAAATAAAATGAAGAAATGAAGAATATAATTATTGTGCGGTGTGCACTGTGGAGAGAGACAGTATAAGAGTTGTGTTAACAAATTTTAATAGTCTTCACTTTCTTATACATATATTCAAGCACATGGGCACGTTACGGGTAGTACCTATCGCTGCAGCAACGTATAGATACACGAACGGCCATATTTACCCGTACTTAAATACACGTACGTCTCATTATTTTAGTTTGATAACCAGTACAGCTGAAATATTAAAGTATTCAATTCGTCGTATAAAATAAATAATCAACATTTTAAAAAGTGATTATTGGTAGGCAATTATTTTAAAACCATATACTCATTTGTGGGCATTATTTATATCCATAATGATCAAATAAACAAAGAGATAGCTCTTTGTTTATTTGATCATGTGTATGATCTATGTATAATGTATTAGGTACATTTATTTTATATCCTATGTAAAAATCGGAATGGAACACACGCATTTTACTATATTATTTCTGTCACTGATTCTGTAAACCACTGGTGCGAAACTTTGGTCCACAAAAACATTTAGCAGATTTATTTTAAAACTGAAATGGCGTCCCCGAAACTGAAGCGATTGCTTAATAAAATATTTTTAGTCGTTATTATTTTAATTTCGGGTATTGGTAGATGGGTTCTAAAGTCAATAAATAGCCTTTGTCTTCACGACGTTGTTGAGTTCGGCACCGCCGTGGCTGCGAGTATATTATATTCTACTGTGAAGTTGGCGACTGTATCAGTTTAATGCAATGACCTCGATATGGCTCGACGACTGCTAAAATAACACCGACAACATTCGTGTCGTTTCAAGTTTTTATAAAATCAAATTTTCGTAATAAAATTAATTTTTCTATTCATTATAAATCCGTTATATTGATCGGCGCGTGTTTCCGCTAAAAATAAACCACTAACCGGCCGGGTTTGGGATTCGCACCGATATATATTACTACGAGTATATTATATTAATATCACAAACTAATGCTGGATCTATATGATTTTTTGACGTGAAATTTGGACGACACGCGCCGCAATCCGAGTGCAGCTGGGTCATGGATTATGCGCGTACGGCTTTCGACCTTCTGCTGCAGTGAGCAACGTGTATAATATGATAATATATATAATATCAAAACTCGAAAACCGTTTCCAATCGTTCCGAAACTCGACACCCATCTGCGACGAGGCGGACTTCTTCAACTCGTATATTATTATATCATATTATACGTTCGATCAAATTACAAACACGCGCGTATATATAGGTACCTACACTAGGTATATGTTTATATGTAACGAACTCTATATATGTGTGTGTGTGTGTGTGTGTGTGTGTAAAAATCGCAATCGGTCTTTTACGGGTTTTATGTATTATATTATAGACGATATTTTCCCGGTCGAAAAATGCTATTCAAACGTATATAAACAAAAAGTATAAAGCAAAGTATTTTTTTTAAATACACTACATATCACAATAATCAATGAAATACCTTTCTATACAGTTATCGTGATACAATATTATTATTTTTTAAATCCATTTTAATAAATATTTTTTGTAGTTAACATTTATTTTTAAACAAAAACTATTTTATTTCAGCGTATATATTATTGAATGTAAGCACCTGCATAAAAAATATGACTGCTAGTACTTGACTATTACACAATACTTTAATATAATATATATTTCAGGTAATCAGGTGTAACTGAAACACTGCTGAGCAGTACAAATACATATAATGTGTACATTTGTTGTTGTGTACTGCAGTATAAACGTTAAAAATTGATTGTAACAATAATTTAAAATTAACGAGAATAATATTGGTTTTGACGTTCAGACAAACAGTCCTACCCTTTGTCTAAACCATGATAAAAAAAAAGTAAAAATAATTAATGAATTTATTCGAGGAAGATGAGTTGATAATATTTGTATAGTTCCTATAATATAATACTGCAGACCTGGCTTATAAATTGTCTAGACGTTGATATTATATAATATCCTTTTGGGCAGCAAAAGAAAAACATTACTATCTTGTTAAAATATAATAAGTATAAGTCTGGATTCTCGTTACGATTTAATAACAATATAGAATAGTGAATACACAATACCCGTGATAGAGGTGTGATACCTCTATAATCTGTAACAAGTTCACTTTGCAGCTTATCTAAGATATAAATATTAACAACTATTATATAATTTATTTACCACTTGTTTTAAATTTAAATTTCAAATTATTCAGCTGAGTAATAAAATAAAATATTTATATTTATATTAGTATATAAAATAAATATTTTCGTTAGTGTTACTAATTTGTTGTTAATATTTTATATAAATATAATATATTATATTATGTACTTTAGAGTTTAGGGTGACATACGCCTTGCTTAACATATGTTTGTTTGCTATTCAGTATTGTTTCCCGTTATCTAAATAATTTTGTTTAGCCCCGTTATACAAGCAGGTCTAAAATTTACAAATAACTTTCTTTTCGTGATTTTATTTGAATATTATGTATTAAATCATGGACTAAAAATATTTTATTTTAGTTGATAAAAAATAATAGATGACAATTAGATTGTTTATTTAAATAGTGTGTTAAGAGTGTTAAGACTATGTTAATCAATAAGATTTGTTATAGACTATAGTATGCAGCTTTGAGGTACCTAATAATCAAAAGAAATACATTTTAATACTAAGCGTATATTTTTAAACGTATTATAATTTAACATTTTATGTTGTTATTTTATTCATTTAAAACAAATTGATTAATACATAAAATATCTAAATGAAGGTACCTCCTACACGTTTAATTTCAGATTGAAAATTAAGTTTCCAAATTAATAAAAAAAAAATGCGATGTTCTGACTTCCGAGTCGGTATTAACGTGCTGATTGTTTCAGAAAGTGGTGGCCGGCGGGGGATCAGTAGTATAGCGAAATGGTACAAATAAAAGTCCCGTTATTTTGTTTTTCAAATATGGTCGCCCTCTAACAGATGCCTATATACAGTATACAGATGGATATATAGGTACTTATTACAACATAGAATTGTGTATCAATAGTTGAATAGTGCGTATATAATTGAGTAGAACTCACGGTCACCTTCGATGTTTGCCAACAAGTCGACTAGCAACTACATAATATGCATACCCAATAATTACATTAAAACTTATAATATACATAATAATATAATATAGTATAATATACCGCTGACGACAATAAATAATAATATATTATACGGTGTTACTTGGATTAATTAGATCAATTGTTCTCGCACATACGCACAAACAGTAAAACCGACCACACCCGTCGTTTTCATATTGTGTTCTGTTATTGTTTTATTATGTTTTTTCTCCTAAACGAACCTTCATTATATTCCTCCACGTTGATCTCTTCTGCAGAAGTCTGCAGCCAAAGCAAAAAAATATATTATACATGTATATACAATTCTATATAACTATAGCTGATGACAAATGGCAGTGCTAAGTCATTTACTTACTAACACGCAAATACACAATACGTGTAATATGCGCACGAAAAAGCTAAAAAATCAATAAATCGACATACCTATTGATACATTCAATTTGGTTTTGTTGTGTCTTGAAAAACAATGAAATCCTATTTCGCGTCGTTCGCAATAATAACTATATAAACTTACTGTGCGTATTAGTGTATATTTTTTTTTTGTTATTATCTTAAGGAAACAAACATACAAATAACAATACATACGACAATATATACGACAATAAATCTAAAAATATAAGCGGTATATTATCTATACAGTATTACGAGAGTAGTAAAAATATTGTCAGGATAAGCGCCGGTATAAACTGTATTATATAAAATGTATATGTGTCTATGCACATATATATAATAGGTATTTGTATAAGTTTATATAAATATAAATAAACAAGCGCTCACGGATTTCTGCAAAAGGGTTTGTTGAAAAAAGTAGAAAACCGACAAGATCGGCGAGTTTACGTCGCATTAGATCCGATCTAAAAATAATTTAATCAAGATAAAATCATAAATTCAGGATAAAAGTTCAAACGCTGTAGAGCTATAATATTCACTAGTTATTATGGTTGATTCTTGGATTAAAGTATTTTAAAAAAAAATCAAAAAGGTATACGAATTATTCAATATTGGTTACTAGAAAAATTTATTTTAAACATTGATTTAACATTTATTTTACTATATTATTTAAGATATGTTTAATAAATGGTAAATGCAACGGTGAACTTTATAAAAATATTATCATCCATAAATACTATCTAATATTTATTATTAATGTTTGATATTATATATTATTTTAACTGTATGTTTATCATATTAACATTATTGTATTGTTTGTTTTTCAAGATCAATGTGAATATCATATTAATATTAATAAAGACAATTGTTAGATAAGTCTTCATGAAACCCACACGAACATGCACACATTGCACACTGCATAGTGGTGTCCATTATTCTGTTGAAAAAAAAATAAATAAAAAAGTAGTTATTGTTTAGTTATGGTCATTTAATTAACATACCCATTCATTAAAAATAAAAAAACTCATATGAAACGTCTTATATATTATATATGTATGTATATTTAAGTTTATTCGATTAAAAACTGTTTATACCAATGTTACAGATTTTATAAGTTTAACATTGTCATGATAATTATGTATGTTTCAGTAAATCCTAACATAATATATTATTATTTAATTATTTCCTATAAAGTTAATTCGAATACAATTTCAAACTAATGTGACCCCATTTGAACTGCACTGCTACTTCTATATAGCGAAGTTGCAGTACAAGTACGCAATTTACTACATGTATTTATATGTGAACGCGCGCGCGCGTGTATGTGTGGATGTATGTCGATTTAACAGATGGCTGGTGGACTCGAGAGTTTTAATAAAAATGTAAATTTCAATTCTTGAATATTATTTATCAAGTGGATTCCTTTAATTTGACATATTGTATATAAAATGTTTACTTATTTATTCTTTATTTTAAGCACGATTACGACAAACGAAATAAAAATATATTAACCTTTTTGTTAATATCTATTATAATATTTATAATATTTTTATGAACTGTCATACGGTATTTTAAGAACATTGTGTTTTCAGTTTTTCATGGTTCAGCGAAGCCAGATACCAAGAAATGTAATACTTACAATATTTAC
This sequence comes from Rhopalosiphum padi, assembly GCF_020882245.1. Lineage (NCBI taxonomy): Eukaryota > Metazoa > Arthropoda > Insecta > Hemiptera > Aphididae > Rhopalosiphum > Rhopalosiphum padi. The sequence goes on along the minus strand of NC_083598.1, from coordinate 17,730,399 downwards.
ATTGTTATACAAAAAAAAAAAAAACACAATATTCAGTTAAATACGCACACATTTTGTATATAAATATTTTATTAGAATCGATGATAATATGTATTATATCTGGAATAATATAATAAAAAATAAATAACGATTTTTTCCATAAAGAAAGTTATTGATTTTAATTATCATTAATAAATTGGATATTATATATAATAAATCATAGTTACGTAAGAACATATTTTTTCTTCATATTTAACCGACAGCAGAGGAAGCTTTGTTTGAAAAATACTGGTCCTCCACTGAAGTAAGAACATTTTACTGAAATAATTAAATGTCAAGTTCAATTTACGCAAATTACGAATATTGAAACCGGGTCCAACAACTAATCACACAGTAAGTGTCAATAATATAATATGAGATCGACTGCTAATGATTGAAGGCTTAGTATAGGGATGACGATTGAGCGACTTCCGTATTATTTCATTGTGGAGGAATACATAGATTTTCAGAACAGAATAATATGACATAGTCGATATTATATTATCCAATGAAATATTATTATAGATAGTTAGATCAGCTTTTTTATTGGCCATTTTTATTAGCATACCCATGTCACGGCCTATAAGAAAATATATAAAAAAAAAAATTAAACATGTATGACACAAAGTCGAAATCTTTTGACAACATTTTAGTTTATTATTCCATACGGAAACTTTATTAAGGGAATAATACAGATATAGACTAGGGATGGCCAACCCGCGGCCCGTAAGATCATTTGGGTTGGTCGTCCCTGGTATAGGCTATAGAAAGAAGAAATTATTTATTAATTTTCTTTATTGGAATATAGTGTTTTTGACATCCCTATGAAGTTATGACCGATACCGAAAACACGTTGTTAGAAATACAATATCTATATAAATATTGGTATTAGGAAACTATAATTCCATAATTTTATTTATAATAACTACAACAATAACAAAAATAAATATTTATGGCACTCAGCTGTAGGTAGATACATATAATTACAGTGGTGATGTATCTACTATATCTATGTACGATTTTATTCGTAAGATTCTGAAAGCCGTCACGCTCTAAATCTTTGTCATAATTATTCGTCAGTAAAAAATGTACCAATTAAAAAACCAAACTCTGCACTTGTGAGATTATTTTTACCCAAAACCATATCAAACTGTATAGATTGATGTCAGACGTCAGTACACGATCTATAAAGCGTTAAAATTTTACAGCGGTAAACTGCCACAGTGCAATAATTTATGACAAAGCCATGTACGGAATTAAATATTCTACGAATGGCGTCCCGTCTGCAACTGAAATCGAATTGTAACCGATCGGCGATTTTGCCGTCAGTATCTATATAGATATAGATTTATACGCATTAAAATATATACCTGTGCGGTCGATCGCACTTGTACACGAAATACAAATAAATGTTCTCGAAAAAATACATTTATCCATCTGTAATTGGGGTTGCAGCTCGATAGAATAAGCTTCGGATGTTTCTTATATTTCTATTCAGGAAAAACAATGAAAACGCAAAGAAAACAGCGGCAAATAACAAACAAGACGAACACTGCAACGACGGACGCTAAAGATAATATTTTATTCAATTGGCTTGTGAATATTGTGAAAACTGATAACTAGTAAATGATAAACTATATTCTTCTATTATGTATAAATCGTATTCAAAACTGTAAGTCACGTCATACATTAATCTTTTGTTATAAAATCATAACATGAATACATATTTGCGATTATTTGACGACACAAAAAAAAGTATATGTCAAAAATCATATCCTCATATTTGGTTATTGTAAGTAATCGTTGTGATCATAAAAAAATATTACCCAAATCTAGCCTTAAAATCAAACATTAATTACGTTTAAATATAGAGGATGTGTTTTTATTATATACGTAACATAATACAGATCACGTGGACGCGTACGGAATTGGCGAAGTGAACATAGTAAGTATAATAAGTTAAATAGTTATGATAAGACTTATAAAATATAATATTGAAAGTTGGAACGACTCTCAGACACACGGTTACATCGACGCCCCGTCCTACCGCAATCCCAGTAATTATACCAAACAAAAGATAACGGGATATTGGCGGCGACAACGGTGATGGCGCCAATATATATAATAATAATTAATTATATCATATCGGTGCGATTAATTTGTACTCAATCTGTGCGTTTATATAATAATATGATATATATCACAGTTAAATTTTTACTCGTGAAAATGGACTAGTACGTATATTGTATAATTTATTATAAAAATAAACTACCAACAAATTCGAGTTAAAAGCATCCTATAGGGAAAAAAGAAATAAATATTTCATTAATATATTTTTTTTATTTTTAATGCTGTAAGTTGTATAATTTATACATAATAATATAATATTGTGCAGCCATTTATTGTACCTATTAACAATTGTCAAAGGTTTTTATGAATTATAATTCGTTATGACGAAATCGTATTGAACACAATTTATCGTGTTAGTATAAAGTTGAATAATTTAACATTGAATCCACAGTTTGTTTAATTCTTGTTAATTATTATTTATTATTAGATCATTTATAAACTGTTGAAGTTAATAAATTCAATAATTCATAATCGTATGCCATACATTTATAATGTATTGATAATGTATATGATGGCACTGAATACATAATAACTATGGTACTATTATTATTTTTATTATTACTTTAATTATTCTAGTGAATAGCTGGTAAATTAAATAAATAAAAAATAAATTAAAGCAGCATTATAATTAAGAGTAAACAATAAGTCGACAAATAAAATATATATAATAATTAATAAATAGCAATATGTATTATTAGAGTAAGTACGCAACATTAATACCTAGTAAGTACTACTACAGTACATTAAGAGGATGACTTCAATCACTAAATAGAAAGGGAGTATTTAGATATAATCATTAATCGCATGTCAAAACGATAGGAACTCGGTAAACAGATTTTAATTTAAATAACTGATTTTGATCCATTAAAAGCAAAGACGGTTCACCAACAGAAGTTTCCGTCCTTACATAGTATTACAAGAAAATAAAATTGTGTTCAGCAGAATAACAATTTCGTGTTGTTTGCCTTAATTTAGAGTTAAGTATAAAACATTTAAAAACGTTCATATGCTTAAAAATTTAAAAATCGTAGATCAACCGTACTCTTACAAACACAGATCGTGTTTTTACCTTTAATTTGTATAGGTATTGGTCAATTTTTTCTAACATTTAAGTTAATAAAATAAAATTCGTTCTGCTGAACGCGACTATGCTATATAATTGTACGTTTTTAAGATATTTTATAATCATATGATACAACGTCGGACTACGTGAATAATCATTTGACGTTTTCGAACGCTGTTCCTCCTAATGGTATTAACATTGTTCTCGTCGCGCGCAGACGCTGTGCAGCCGATTGCTAATTCGGTTCCGTCTCTGCTCCGCAAGTGCCTACTTTCGTGCGCGATGTACAGGGGTAGGGGCCAGGGGGGTTAGGGAGGAGTAACGCCAAAACGCGTAATAATCTTCGCGCTTATTATTATTGTATAGTAGTTGTAAACATATTATATTATTGCGATACGTTCGAAAATGAGCGTTCGCGGGCTATAAAACAAACCGCACCGAATCTAGCCGGCGCATTCAGCTGATATCGCAGTGACAGTAAATCGTGTTAATATTATATAGATAATAAAAAAAAATTTAAAATTGTCGCGCGCAAAAAAAAAGAAGAAGAAAAAATTCAAACCGGCGTGTACAGTGCTTTCGAGTCGGCTTTTTTTCCGTTTTCGTTTTCACCGAGAACGCACGTGCTCGTTTGTCATTCGCATGCTTACGTGACCGGTCGATTAGTCGCCATGGATTCCGCCGCGCGCGCGCCCCTCTGCCGCCGCGGCACAACGCGCTCGCCCCCTTCGCACGCGACCTCCGCGCGTCTGCCGCCCGTCGAAATAACTACGCGCTGTACACCCTGCTCGCCGTCGCACCGCCTGTACGCCGCTGTCACGCGGACACCGCAGCCTACGCGTTCGCACCGCTTTCGCTCTGTATGCCGAATAATAATAATATTAATCCCTCTCTCGCCCGCGCCCGACCGCACACACAATCTCGTTCGTTTATTCGCACGCAAAATAAATAATAATATAATAAAATTATGCGCCCTCCGCCGCCGTAAAAAACCGTATTTATCACTTTGTTTGAAAAATAACCATTTATCGCGTGTGACTGCATTATGAATAACGAAACAAATACGTGTACATCGCGCATACACTGCACATACACACGCACGCACACACACACACACACACACACACACACGATTTACCGCTTTTTATAATTACGCGTTTCCGTCTCGTCCGAAACTAATAAACGGCTCGTTTCGGTTATTTACCTACAATGTCATATCTACAACTGCAGACTACTGCTATACCATATTATCACTATGATATAATAGGTAGTTGGCGCAATACTGACATATTTACTATACGGTTATTTATTATTGTGACGATTGATTTTTTAATTCTTATTGATTTTGTTTTGACGGTGGCGCACAACGACACTTATAGATGGGTTATCGAAAGATATTATTTATATAAGCCCCTTAAAACGTTCACAGCCCAATTCGTCCGTCCCTTCTCCAGAAAAAAAAAAAAAAATCTTCGCGTCACCCTTATTGTATACAAATGACAAAAGAGCTTTGTAATATACCTATTGGCAAAGTCGTTGTACTACAGTCGTACAGATCATTTGGTTTAAATTGATTATGAAAACTTTCTAGTTTTATAAACTTAAAACCATTGTGTACATACACGCTAAGTTACTTATTATAGTTAGTACAATGTTCTCTCTTAATACAATAGGTATACAGAATACTGAACTATCAATTAATGCAAATCGGAAATCATGTATAGCAACAAAATGTGATTAAAGTTGATATTTCGAGTGTTTTGCAAGAATAAACTATAAATTTAAATCATTTTTATTTAGATTTTAATCCCATTTATTTATATAAATTACACATATTTTTGCTACCAATATTTTAGGAATGGTTTCTTATATTCTATAGCAGCTACGTACTTTTAATATCTAAATTAATTCACTATATTATTATTATTATAATCATATTTTTCTCTCATTTTTGCCATCAAGTTTTTTAACCTAAATTCAAGCACCAATTTTTCCAGAATTTTAACTGTGTATTGTGTAATGAATAATAAAATTATATTATCTTTAAGACTTACATTACACGTATTAATTTTCTTAACGCTCACGCATTAAGTAAAAAATTACAATAAAGTAAAAAAAAATGGAATATAAATTATAATATAATAAAATAAAAAGTACTCAAACGTATTATGGAGTAATGAGATGATAAAATAAATGTATCTAATAGTATGTAGGTACTCTGTATAATGTGTAATTAAATATCTTTGTGGGTAAGACTAAAATGATAACATTTCTAATAAATACTCGTAAATAATTATTTGTAACGGAGTAAATTCTTTACATTCAACTTGAGTGTACCTTTTGAAGAAAATGTTAAATAGTATTATTTTAATGGCGACCAGATGTAGACGGATCTAATGCTCCTTGCATCACTCGCCCGCCATTTGAAACCTTGATTTAATACGGTATATCGAAACTTAAAGTTTAATTTTCACTAATAGTACTACCACGCATAAACTGAATATCGACATTTATTTTCAGCGTCATACGATACCACTCGGCAATGGCCAATAACTCGCCAAACTGTACCTATAAGGTTTATAGGTGCATTATACATTCCGTATAATTCGTATTTCTGCATCATACTACCTATGTTGTGGTATTTATAGTTTCGTACAAGCGATGCGTGATGATGGTGGCGCATTTCAATCGTATATAAATTATAATACAAACACATATCATTACAACAATACACACGCGTACGACGGTAAACGACCATATAAACCGATCCACTTATATGACAATAGTATATATTATAATATAATCCGGATCAGATAATTCAGATACATCGTTGTAAATCAGTTGTGGATAGAACACTCTTCGTGGGTAATATTGCATAATGTGCTGCAAGCACAAAGCAGGTACTATACGCCATACGCGCATGTATATAGACATTTGATTACGATCGAATAATCCTCGATGACCATACACACGCTTAAGACTGCATTGGTGTTATATATATATATATATATATACAGGTATGTATATATTATATATTGCATATTTCGCCGATGCAACTGCAGTGCAATAATGTATATACGCTGTGCGTTTATAAATATCAAATCTTACTTCATAGGAGATTTAATATTGTAATGTCACTGCTGCGTAATGATGACGATAATAATAATAGGTAATAAGTAATAACTGTCCTGGTCTGTTGAAGAAACTGGTTAAATAACGATAGAAAAAATACACGATTTATCTGTTTCTTTTCCTCGCTGTCCTCATAATGGATCTCCAACTATTTACACGGTGACATTGAAAACTCATCATCGTTCTGTCGTCCATATAATATATAATCTGAGCATCTGACAATACTCGTTCGCAGTCATATACGCCAAACGTGTATTGCGTATAGCTACGGTAGTATAATGTTAACGTGCATAATATTATAACAACGTCATCATAATATAAAAGCCACAAGCGTCATATATAATACTTATACTATCAAGCCACTGAAAAGTTTCACGTAATTGATAAATATTCGACATTCACAAGAACGTGAATGCAAACGGAAATATTATAATATTTTTTAGTTAAATATAATATATTATTATTTTTTTTTTGCAAGTGGCCATTAATAACCGTGGTAGGTAACTATAAGATTATTATATACCACGTACAGTCTAAGTATGATATTAAAACGTAAATGCGCAAACAATGAGAAGACAAAGAAAAAACATGAAACAAAATCAAAAAGTGTTTTATAGGGCACGTATAATATTAATTATATATTACATAATATTTATTGTTTGTATTTATTTTTATAGAAATGTAACTGCTGTATAAAGTTCTAAAAGTCTTTAGAACTTGAATCTTTTAAATTAGACATTATTAACAAAGTAACTGAGATTGATGAAAGTCACGAAAATAATCACTATTTTTATTGGTACCTACTGTATTATAATATGCCAGTACGCCGATTAATATCATAATACTTAAGTTTATCCCGAGCAAAATGAACAAATAATAAAATAAAATCATATGATTTTTTTTATAACTCATTAAACTCATAAACAGTAGAAAATATTTCACATTAATAATAATTATAATAGGACTAATAGGTATATGGTATATTATACATTATGCATTTGAATATTGTTCTATTTAGGCTGCATTTATATATAGATATAATCATTGATATAATTTATTATTACACATCACTGTTTATATGCAAAATGTTTGTGTTTATACCATGCAAATATTAAATAAATAAAAAAAAGCATTTAATAAGTTACAAACATTTAACCATTCTTGATTAAATGTAGTAATATAATGTTAAGAATTAAAGGTTGGGAGTATTTACAACATTGTATTCGAAAAATCAAAGTTAAAAACGGTGGTCGTAAATAATTTTAATTATTTTTTTTATATTTTATATTGATTACCAACATAATTTAAGTAAAATATATAACAACTCTACACATTTCAGACTTACAAAAATTTATTAAATAATACAAACAGTAACTTATAAGCAATAATAATAGTGTATTAACGATAGGTACAATAAAAATGATAACACTGAAATAACACATTATTATTGTACTGCCCATCAGATTGCCGATTATTAAATTCATAGCGATTTAAAACTAAGATTCGATTTTAATTTTTAATGTGATTTAGTAAAACACGTAAAACACAATTTAAAATATAAAAAGTCTTAACACAATTTTTTTGAACAAAAAAGCTACTTTTAAATTTTTTTTTCTTGACAAATGATTTTTTTCTACAGCCATTAAAAAACAAACAGTTAACAATACACAATCTTTCGATATCATCATCCGATTTTATATGAAAGGTTATTCCGTATACGGTTTATTATTCTTCTGGTACATTTTTATTTTAGAGATATAACAATATTAAAACTCGAAAAAAAGCGCAATAAGAACAATCGTGGCACTAGTCAGTACTCAATTATATATATATATAGTATGTATATACATTGCAGCAGATTATAATCTCCAACGAGAGAACAACCGAAGTACAATTGTTTCCGAATTAGTTTCGAAATTCTATTATGTAATGGAATGTCGCGTGTATATATTATGTGCGATGGTACAGCGCGCATTTTCTAGAAGAATTCCCCTCCGGAATAACTTACTATGAAATGGGAAAACATATATATTATAAATAGATATCTAATGTTATAGTCGATGGATAACTACTTAGATTGGAACAGTTGTAAGGACGAGTTTTTTTTGTTTATTTAGAGAAAACACACTTCTATAGTTCTATATGCACTTTTTTATACATGTCTAAAATACATTACTGTGTGATAGTATACTGACCTTAGTCCGTAATAATGACTAATGTATAATATTTCGCGACGAGTTCCAATTAGGTATTAAAGCGCATATGGTATATATAGCATGTTATTACTTATTAATATACACAGTGGGATACTTGGAAGGAGGTGTATTTAAAAGAAGCAATATAGATGATCCACTAAAAAGGAAAAACTTGAAGCAAGAGATTAGATTTTCTATGTATTTATAATTATCTATTTAATAGGTAATAACATTTTCAAACCTACATTGAATAAAATTTAAATAAGAATTGGGGACTGTTAAAAAATAAACTCAAAAAGTGTTGACCGTAAAAAAGGGACGCCCTTCAATCCTAAATACGTTACTGACTTCAAAATTGTATTTTAAATGTTCATCTGCAATTATTTTTAATCGCGTTTACTACGTGCGTAAATACAATAATATTATGTTACATGTCAGGTATAATGAAACATTTTATAACATCCGTACGAGTCGTATGACGTTATATAGTATTACTGCAGTGCATACGATTAACCGTTTGCTTTTACAAAATACAAATATTATATTATGCTACTCTTATTTTACTCGCGCGTCCTTCTCATTTTCCTGCAACTGCAACGCCGCTCCTTGCCCGCTAATTTTCGATGGCACATCCAACGGAAACTATCCAATTCCTATATCATATAATCATGATGTGTACACTTATTATACCTATGTATAAATTGCATAATATACACACGACGAGTATGTATTATCCGTCACAGAACAATACCCACAGACACACGCGGCATATGGTTGCGCAGAAAACCGTACATTATAATATTATTATAATAATAATATATAGTTAACGGAACAATGACCTCAATAATTAATGAACACGATAATTATTATTATTACCATCCTGTAAGGTTTTTATTTTAATCTGTGAAAATGGTTTGTATTTTTTATGACCGATTTGTTTGCGATAATAAATTTATATAATAGTAACCAAGTAATAATATGTTATATAATATACTAGCTTTGGAATCAATATCAAATTGGGGCATAATCTGTCTAAAGACTAAAATACATCTCTAGTACATTAGTACACCTATAACTAAAAACCTGATTAACGTGCAATTAAAAGGTTAAAATGTATGAATTACAATTTTAGTGTGTAATTAAGAATTAAAAAACAACAATTTTTAAATGTACCTACATATAAATACCATATACATATATATATATATTTTTTTTTACTAAAAATCTGTTCACGGCATCTATAACGGCCATTAGATGTAACATTACATTAATATTAAAATGTATAGATAACATATTTTATAATTGTAATAAATCGCTATTCTTATAGTAAAGTAATTAAGCACATAAAGAAAATATACATGAATATTAAATAATATATTAGGTACTAAAAAATAATAGTTGATTTGTATTGCGTTTTGATTTGCTTGTTTGCATTATATTGTTGATAGGGTGAGTTTCCGATAGGAATTAAATAAGTACAGAGATGTTGTTAGGTTCTGGTTTTAACGTTTCGCCTAAGTTATCAGAGATTAGGAATTTTCGTCTCTCCCTGTCATATATTCTGCACTCAGTTAGGATGTGTTTTACTAAATTTAAAGAGAGACCCCACAACATGAGCAAATGGGAATGTTTTCTTTCTTCATTAAATATAAGTGATCGGCGCGTGGCGTATATGTCCTATTCAGAAGAATCAGTTGATAAAGGTCTCGTACTTTCTTGGTGTGTTGATGAAGAAAAACCAAAATATTGTGGTTCTTTTTACTTCGTTAAGTTTGGTTGACAGTTTGTTTCATTTTTTTCCCCAATGATGAAGTGTGTCTATTTCGATTATTTTCTTTATATCACTATGGGATAAGAGCGTCTAGCTTCAGATTTTATTTTCATAACTATTGATTTCATATTATGATATTGTTATATGTAGTTTGTCTGTATGCGTATATAAAATATAAAGCATAAACAATGTACTTAATTTAATAACAAACATTTATTCAGATTTACTACCATGTACATTTTTTTCCGCCAAGAAAAAGTTTTAAAGTATTCTTTTTTACAGCTGTGCCGGATAGACAGTATTACTACTCGTATATTAATGGTATAGGTTTATCACAACTTCGTTTTTTTTATTATATATGTTTTTCTAACTACTGCCTTTTACCATTTTCTATACCTTGATGTAAGTGAACCTCGTTTTGTCGGGAGTTTGGTTGGGAATACACATATAGGTACCTAATATTTTAAGTTGTAATTTGTTAATCTTCTAAGCAGTAAATACATTTTGTAATTTCGATACTAATAATAATATGGCGCTTGCGATGCATATCTTATACTCTTCTATTTGAAATTTGAATTTAGAAAAACTGGTGAAAGATGAGTTTTATACCAATCTATTATGTGCGCCATCAATCGATCATTATTAATTTTATAAAATACTGTAGACGTGAAAAAAACAATCGTCGTTGAGTTCTTAAAAAAAACTGTAGTTTCTCAAAATGTCGACTAGTTATATTTTTCTTGGTAAACATTATTATTATTGTTACGATACAATAAAATACTAGAAAGCAAAATCGCTGACAACGATTTCTTTACACTGCGTCTCCTATACTATAAGTATTATAGTTCTATATTATATGATATGTATTCCTATATATTATAGATTATTTTAAATCGAGTCATCAGCGTGTGATGTAATTGAATATCCATATTAACCACGCTTTATAATGGGTACTATGAAGTGACCATAGTTCCATAGAATTGATATAATATTACGGTAATTGGTTATGATCAAAATAAAATGACGACGTGCGGTTTTACGACAGTTATGCAAAATATAAGTAATTTATTCAAACCTGTGTGGGCTGGCTGCATAGTCTATTTTATTATAATGTTATCAAAAATAAAATGAATTGAGTTTTATGAAATGAAATCATTATGAAAAAAATAATCACAACGTGCATATACCTGTAAACAATTATTTATAGTGACAATTATTTATAATTGAACTATTATGGGCATGACTAACCGAAAATCGAAATTTATTCGTTTTTATACATTATAAATATTATATTTGTATTGTTTTTGTCCAAGTAAAATATCATTATAAAGTCTCACACATTACGGAAAAGCGTACAGTTTAGTTGTACATAGTACAATTATACAAAGGACACAATATTCTATCGGTTCGATTCCTATATAGTGAATATGTTTTTATATTATATCGTTTTTAACAAATTGTCAAAAAAGCCACCGAAGAGAATCGATTCCGTTTCTTATTTTTTTTTTATTTTTTTTTTAAAGTGCACAAAATTAATAATCGTTAAATCTTAATAAATTTGTTGTATATTATAATAAAGTCACTGAAATCGTGCATTATATTTATTACATAATATTATATAAGCATTATCGATGTTTTAATGTAAACAGAGTTGATTCCTACCATGGTAGATCATACACTCAAAATAGTAATGTATTCTAGATAATTATCTCGTATTTAGAGAGTGTATTAAAACGTTTTATCAACGGTGTATGCTATTATATAATAATAAAATAGTATAGTTAAATCGATACCAAAATGAGAATTAAATAATATTAGCCCAAAGATATTGAATAGGTAGGTATACAGTATAATATTTTGAGCTGTTTTTTTTTTTACATATATTTTAGTCGAATAGACACGGTGAAGAAATTTTTTTTTAACGTTTCAAGTCATTCGGCAACAAGTAGGTCGGTAGGTATCACGATAACGTCCAAAATGGATGCAGCAATATACGTGATTCCCACGCGGTAGATTTTTTTTCTTACTTGCGTAGGTATATATTATATTGTGTAGCGGGAAAAATTGATATAAATAAAAGTGTATATAGATTATATTTGACATCGCAACTCTGTAAGCAAACCTTATTATATCAAATTAACCCGCGAAACATTAACGTTGCTATAATTTTATTAGAAATTAAAACGATATGATTTTGCCCTTTTGTGGAATTCAGATAAGTAGTTATAGTATTATAAACTTTAATAAACAAACCTCATCATATTGTGGAATAAACAATATTATTAATTTGATAAATTGATAATACATCAACATTATTTGAATATTTTTTCTTCTTCGAAATTACAATACTAAAAATATAAAATAAATAATAATATTACGTAAATTATGTCAATAGCCTATACCCAATGACATCACAATAATAATTACATTGTATGAGGGTGATGTATATTGAATTTAGGTATAATGGCTAATTTTTTTAATAGTATATACACTCATAATTTTGTAAAGTATCAACGTTCTTGACAATATTTTAATATATATATAATTAGACATCTTTGTGAAACGATATTTTTGAAAAAAAATTAATTATTTTATTTTATTATTTTAATATTTATATGTTTATTGCTTTCTTTTGAATAAAAATTTTCAATTTTCATTTCATTTTTAGAAGCAAAATATTATTTGAAATTTCGAAATAACGTATTTAAAGTTAAGATTAGTAGAATATACTTCAGTTAACCAATATATTTGCACTTCCACTCAGCTCATCTAAATTTAACCCCCCTATACTGTTTATTTTAATAATCAATCGAAATTTTATGTTTAGAAAATTTCTCAGAAAAGTATTCTACTTCGGAGTTTTAAATTAAAAATGTATATCATTATTCAAAACAGTAAATATTTAAGAATAATAAGTTTTTTTTTAAATATTATTTTATCAAGACTTTAAATTATATATATATTATGCTGTTGAATGAATCATGCTGAAATATAACCTCCCCACTCAAAAAAAAAAAGGTTTTTTATGTACAATTATTGTTGCATACCTAAATATATTATTATTTTCAAGTACATCTGTATACTCTTAAGTTTAACTGATTTTATACTCTTTTGCCGTTTTCTCTACATAGTTCAATAACTTAATTAAAATAACCTTTTGTAGGTACTTACGTACAATTAAACAGCTCATCAAGACTATGTTTTGAGTATTTAAATAGTCTTGAATTATAGTTTTGTCCAGATATTTGCTCCTGGTGCACGCCTGTCTGTACTCGTATATAAACTGTATGTTGCATTTATTTTTAATAATTTCAACTTACAATACCAAAGTCATACGAAACTGATTTTTTTTGCATTGAATTTTTATATTATAGACTATAAGTAATATAAATTATATGTAAGAATTAAAATTAAATCAACAAGAATTTTTTACTTTTTTAAACGATTCTCTGGTGTTTGAATTTAGATGACATTTCAGAATTAAATAAGACCACACAATTATATATCAACTTACATCTCTACAACTTAACGCACAGTGAACTGTCTGATATTTCAGTAATATACATATTAGGCATATAATATATATTATATATTAAATAGACATCTCCCGAGAAATGCATGTATAATTAGGTGGATTTGAGATAATTTATTTACGTACAATCTTGTCATACTTGATTAAAGAGAAATATAGAATACATTTAATAGAACAGATTATGTCCGACACGTACCTATATGTACGTACAGAACATAAAATAAATTAAGTATACTTTAATGGCTACTATTTAATAATATTCGTAAATCGCGGTAATTTTGTATTGTATACATACTGTATACTTGATAATTTATTTAAATACGCTTTCACGTTGAATTATGTGCAACGTTGGCATAAAAACTGTGATAGCGTCATAAACTCGTCTAATATTTATTTTAAACTTCAGCAGTGTCAGTGTGGTAAAATTCTTTTCGAAATAAACAAAAATATAATATATATTTATAATTCGGTGCTTGAAACTATGAACTTTTTAATACACCCATATAATATTGTGCTGTCTCCGCTATACAAACGTATAGTAAACTTGCATTCAGAAGAATCAATTTTGTACAGTAACTAGTAATTTATTTTTAGTAATATATAATATGACCTCTTATCAAATTAAAAAATAAGCACATCACAAGTGTTTGTACGTCGTTGTTCTTACGGTAGGTATTTTAATTTTTGAGCTTATTATAAGATTATAGATGAAATATCGACTTAAAAATGATCATAAATCGCTTAAAAATTAAATAGCATTAAAAAATTTGTGGGTAAAAAGGCACTGATAATATTCTTATCTTTAAGTTTGATAAGAAGTTAAGTGTTAACAACACTCTAATATTAAAGATTACTACATAAAATCAGTCTTCGGCTGAACGCGAATTTGCTATGTCGTGCGTTTACAGAAACATAATAACACATGTGGGTATTACATCCACAATAATAATATACACCCATCATAATATGTCATATATTAATATCGTTGCCATTTAAATAATCTACACATTCAAGAGTATTAGTTTATTTAGGCTAAATAAAAAATCGTCAAGAATAAATCAGTTGTAATTTATTACTCAAAAGAAAATATACTATATGGAAACTCAAAGATAAAATAATTAAAATCGAATTTTTATTATTTTTTTCGTTTATATTTCTTAATATTATACTAAATAATTTTAAAATGCACCTGTACCAAAAAATATATATATTTATATGAAATCATCAAAGACTTATATTGTTCCCTCGAGTGATATTCCGTGCCCAACGTTTTTAATATTCTTCTTGAATATTACTGAACATCTAAACGTAAAAATGTGAAACTATTAATTATGTCCGAAAAACTGCAGCTGTTATAATATTATTACTTACGCGTTTATTATTTATAATTTTTTTTCATACCAATAATTAAAAACTTTCCTACTATTCATTTATGTTTGTAAATACTTTCAATTTTTTATGTTCTTTATCTATACTTTATATTATTTAAAGCATTGATTATAACGATTTTATAAATGAATTGTTATCAATTAATAATGTATCACAATTATTACTACCACTTATACGCTATTGATATACATAATGTATATACATCATTAGTTTTAGAAATTATTGGACCATAATATGTAAGGCTTATTTATCAATCGTATACTTACGTATAAGATATGTTTGCAACATATATTATGATATCGAGTATGCCAGAATCATAAGTGTTTTTTTTTTTTTTTAAACGTATGTCGAATGATGAATTATCCACAGGAATAAAATATCTTTTTAAATACTATTATTCTATGGTGACTGCAATTCATTCGATATCGTTGGCCACCTAGATATCAATTACATACAAAGTTCAAAAGTTGTTTACTATTAACTGAAATGATTTTTAATATTTTAAAATCTATTTACATTATACAATGCAACAATTGAAATGTGATGTTTTTTACGTGCATTGATATTTTAATTGAAAAACAAATATTCAAAATCACTTAGTTCATAACTTAGTAGATAAGCTTTATAATTGAATCAAATCTGTTTTGAAAATTAATAACTGTCTAACTGAGTCCTGCAGTTTTGTCAGATAATTCGATTTAAAAACAGACTTTTTGTATATAATGTCTACCAAACTTACCAACATTATTGATACGTATAAATGTAAACATAAACAGATCGATCATTTTTTATTATTACTTCATTCTATATAATTTATAGATGTTCAGAAATTGTTTACATTAAATATAGCTATATTGTTAATAATTTTATGAAAATGTAATATAGGTATATATGCTTTATGCGGTGAGCTATTTTTTGATATTTCCACTTCAGTTATTATAATATATGGTCTCCAATTTGAATCGGAATTGGTTCCTTGACCGACACTGAACACTCGATCCATAGATTTATACAATCAATTAGCACACATTTGGAGTCATCATAATGATAATTAGTAACTATAAATAATATAATACATAGACGGCTTTAAATTAAGTGTATATTATAAGCAACTAAATACCGCACTCCACCTACACCTCATTCGTTACAGAAGTCATCACCAGCATAGGTGGTTTGTGGGGTAACGGTCGAAGGGTTGTATGTTGGGATGGGTTTGTCAGGGGGCGGTGAAGGGTCGGCGGCGGTGAAATCAATTTCTCTCGAGCATCGTGCGTTCAGGCGTATAGTGTAAACGACCCCTTTTTC
The DNA here is from genome assembly GCF_020882245.1 of Rhopalosiphum padi. Taxonomy (NCBI): domain Eukaryota; kingdom Metazoa; phylum Arthropoda; class Insecta; order Hemiptera; family Aphididae; genus Rhopalosiphum; species Rhopalosiphum padi. The sequence goes on along the minus strand of NC_083598.1, from coordinate 17,713,864 downwards.
GTGTAAAAATGTGCGACAGGTCACCATGATGAGCGATATTTATTTCCTATTTTATGTATTATATAACCTGACATGTACATACCTATTTAGTGTCTGTCGACTTGATACGCATTTCTCACGAATATTATTAATTAATATAATTGAGAGAGACTTTCAAATAATAAAAAAAAACCGACCATTATAGAAGATAATATAAAAGTGTGCGCACGGGGACAATGAATATATATTATGTTTATATTTTTTCAACGGTGGTAATAAACTATTAACTATAATATAAAGACTATAAAGAGATCGCTAATCGTCGTACTTATACGTAAAACGTAAATAACATGTTTTAAGAAACAATAATGATTATTATTTCATAATAATATATTATATACTATACTCATAAGCGGGTAATAGGGAATAATATTATGGTTTTGTAGAGCGAATAAGAAAGTATATTTTTATGTGCGTTACAATTTTTTACATTTTTTTTTACATTTAATATACTAATATACTATATACAATTTATATTGTTTGGAATATTAAGAATATAGGAAAAAGTAACAAATATGACATAATAATAAACATTTTTGATGATAAGAGCCATCCATTAATGAAACATAATTTAAGATGTAATAATAAAATAGTTACTGATTAAATGTTATTTATATATACATTGTGTATTTATTCACATAACAATATAAACTATGATATTATTGAAGGCAGGAGCAATGGAGGAATATATGAAGACAAAATGAGAGTTTAAAAGGAACGTTGTAGGTTTTTTATTTGAGATGAGTTAATTTGACTGATATATGTATTATATACGGTGCTTGAAGATGGCTTATTTGTACGTTAGATATCCTTTGTAATTGGAAGTGTGATCTGCATAGGGCATATTTGACTGAGCTGCTTTTATTCTTGTTATAGATGTCTGAGAAGTGATCTACCCCGCACTTGGCGCAGTGGGAAGTATGATTATAGTAATTTGAGGTGTGCTCATAAATCTGGCACTTATGACATTTTGGTGGTCTTGGTCTTTGGTTTTATAATTTATTTTCACCTTGATTATGGTGTATAGTAGTGAGGATAGTTCAAGAATAAACTTGCTATTATTGTCAGGTTTGGAGCCGACGAGACAGGGGAAGCGGATATACCGATGCGCATTTCAATAAATAATTAGATTAGCCTAAAGATATAGACTAAAAACGGTCAAACGACAATTACGCGTGTTAATTGAAGTCTAAGTGTATAGAATTAATGGAATTAGACAATTTCACGAATTGAAAATATTGTAGTTGTAAGTTGTGACTATTTATATTAACGAAAAAAACCATAGGATAGAGTGTGGATAACAAGTCGATTAAAAGACACGATATGACAAAATGTTTAAAAAAAAATTAAATTGATAAGTGTATGTCCATAAAGATGAAAAAAAAATATTACATAATAGAAAAAAAATAATATGATTTACCGATATTGAGAAGAAAAGAAAGTTACAAAGATGGTAAAAATCTCAAAAAGTCAGAAAGAAGAACACGCAATTATTTAATGTAAAATATCATTAACATTATTAATTTCTTTTCTTATTATATCATAAAACACAATTTCTCCTATATATCTTAAAAATATGTATATGTTTGCTCATTAATTTTAATGCAAATTATAAATATGAAAGTATTATTATAGTTTATTACGCAATTAATTAATAGTTTTCCTAATAATGATGTATATAATATCTCAGTCCTGGAATACAATAAGGCGCAGGGTATGTTTACAGTTTCATATATTGTTTCAGATAAAATTGTCCGAATTGATCTGCCATGCTGCTGCACCAAAAACTTAAGCCCATTCTGAGCCCACTTACAGAGTAAACAGTAACTGCAATACATATTGTACACTGACGATATCACCGTCTCCTGGTATGTATATACACTCGTCATAAATATCTCGATATTAAGAATCTAGAAAAAACAAATTATCAAGTAACAACTGAAAAAAAATAAGTGATAAAGTAATGCGTCAGCAATTACATTGTCACAAAACCACTGTCAATATTATTCTGAGAATTATATTATAGCTTTGCTGTAGTAAGTCCTGTATTAAAACTAAAAAACAATCTGCATTGTTTTTCTTTTCGTGTTCGTGTTATTACTATTTTTTTCCTTTTTAAATAAAGTATTTTACCAAATAACTTATGCACTATTACATTGGAAAAACGATACCGAATTGAGTCAGTTTATCGAAAACTGTTGAAGATCAGTTTGCATTTGATCTGCAGTAGGTACTATATACCTAGGTACTATAATTATGTACTATGTCTAATCTGTATCCATCTTTCATTATATTAACCACTAGGTATATTATTATGTATTATCTTGTTTATTATTTTTTTTTAAGATATTTACAATCTGTGCTTATAATAGCATTAGATAAATTTGATGAATAAAAAACAAATAGATGTGCATGAAGATATGAGTGATTTTAATACTTAAATCAGATAGTTTTAAATTTGTATTTGCGAACCACTGTTTTTTTTTTTTTTAATTTACCACTAGTCGCGTGACAGTAGTGTCATAGTTTTAGCCGACGGTGTAGCTTGACGTGGTATATTATACGACTTTAATAAAAAAAAAAAAAAAAAACAATATAGAAGATATATTGTGGCACAAACGTCTCTATTAAGTCCGATTAAAAACGGTAATGATATCGCAAGAAAAAAACAAGTTTTTATCAACTCGTCGTAAAATTAAATTACCTAATTAATTAAACCGTAGTTTTATAAACGTGACGCATATAAATAAATTCATTATATATCGTCAGGTATCGCGATATACCGTTTACATCCCATAAGACATATAACTACTATGCGGTAAATAGTCATGTGACCGTCGATGGACGCGGACGTCGATCGTTTGCTGCCCATAATAGTGGTAGGTATACAGTATGAAATATACACGTATATAACGACCGAAACGATTTTTTATAGCACCAGTAATTTTTTTTCCGAGTGCTCTAAAACATTGCTTTCAAAGCACTAAACGTGTTTCATATATACGCGTACATCAAATAATCTAAAAATAAAACTGTTTTTGATTTTTAGTAGGTACATTTTTTGCGATTTATTTATTTATTCCGTACAGTTTTCAGTTTACAAGGCATTTTTCCTATATTTTATGTTGCTCCGTACTCAGAGGAAATACAATAACTTCAATAATCGGTGTAGTCGTGTAGGTACCGAAGCAAGAGATGTAATTGAAAAGATGATGATTGACTTTTTATCGACTAAACGCGATGATCATTAAATGTTTTGTGATTTGTGGTAATACTCATCTAATCACATGAATAAATATTTTGTTTCTTAAATTTTAAGATGTTTTTTTATAGGACATTTAGTATGGTATTTTAATCTAATCCCCAGACCCCAATAATTATTTTATAATACAAATACATAAACATTTACAAATAGTGCGCTCGAGTTATACACTTATTACGCATAACATTTTTATTTTTATTATAGATATATCATAAACAGGAAATAGGACAATATTATGACGATCGAAATTAACGTTGTGTTAAATTTGAAAAAAGGTTTAACACACTGAATTATATATTATTACTAGCGGATCACGGTGAATATAATATTATTATGACAACATGTTAAGTTTTCTTGTAAGTCGTGTTCGCGGTGCACGTGTTTAACGTGACCCAAGAGAGACGGGGGGATGGACCAGACTTTTAAGCATATATATAAAAGAAGGAGCGGTTAACCGTATGTACATAATATATATATGCATATACGTATGTGACGAGAGTGTTTTCAATGGATTCTGAGTGTATAATGTGTATGCATGTATATAATGTATAAATTGTGTAAATATTTGAAATCGTACTATGGTACCTCCAATATACATGTATGTATATATTGCAGCACGTACACGTGTTTATTATATTTGAACATGTGTATATATATATATATATATATATATATATATATATATTCTATCGTCTATCAGCTTTATGATGAGTATACCTATAAGCGTTCTATACTATAATATGTATAAATCGGTAAAAGCCGATTGGAAAAAATTACACGAACGTTTTCGCGGTGCATAATATTATATGCAGCGCCAGTCTTCCGTTGACACATTGTGTGTGCACACTGCACATGTTAGTCCGGCTTATAATAGACTATGCATTCGAGATCGAAATAATCCATCGACGGTCGCTTTTCTTTGTATAAAAAAAAACACCTCGGCACGCACGTTGAGTTTAAGATCCGCGAATGTGGTTATATACCCCGATTATGACCAGTTATACACGATCGAGCTATATATTTTATTGAACATTAAACTAAGCGTATAGATCGGTTAATTACGGTTTGAACGTGATTAGTTTGATTATATGTGAAATAAACTATCGCTCTTTTGTTCCAATCTGGGTTTTCAAAATAAATTTACTAATCTAATTAAAATAATCGAACTCGTATACCCGGTTTGATTAACAGCAAAACAGCCAAAAATCGTCTAACGAAGAATTTTTAATGACCTGTTCCAATTACGCCCATTTATTAATTACGAAAAAAACGACAATCTACAATAAAATCGTTTTTTATAAATACACATTCACATTCTACGAAGAAAAAAAAAGATCACAATATACCTGCAGCTACAGAATCTGAAATACATATTATGAAACAAATACAATACTGTTAGCAGTTATAGCTTATAAAGTTATAAGTCCCTTTTTTATAACTATTTAATTGTTAGTTTAACTTTGTAAAATATAATATTGTACTAACCTAGGGACTAGCTGTTGTTAAAAAAAAATACTAACTTCTACATACTAGATAAATATTTGAATTATTTAACAAAAAAAAAAAAAAATAATATTAAAGAAGATTTGTTGATAATTTTGAAGTAATAATTTTTATAAATAAAAGCACTATGTGATATTAAAATAATAACAAATATATAAACTAAAATCTTATGTATACAACCATTTACAATGGACAATGTCGATTTTAAAAGGCTCGATTTCCGAATCCATACAGAGCGATTCAACAATCACCAACCACACAAATTTATTATTTTTTTCAATGAAAAGTATAAGATGGATGTAATTAAATAAATATGTACCTAATAGTTTGTCTAGCTCTTGAGTGATAGAAAAATTGTTTAAAATTTGAATTAATAACTATAATTTTTAAATTATTTTGAACCTATAATTTATATTCTATATAGTATATATTATCATTTATAGATATGGTAATACAATTTAATTATTCAGAAAATACTCGTTTAAATAACCTTTTCATTTATTAATTATTTTTTAGTTAAATATTTGCAAAAGTGATTACATTTTAACCAAATTGTTATTTATATACGTATATATATATTTAATAATTTTCAATAAAAATATTTGCTTACCAATTTATGGTAAAAAAAGGGTGGTTCTCATTCGAAAAATGATGTTTGTATCTCCACAGGATTTTCCTTAAACGGTATAAAAAAAATAAAATATCTGTAAATGTTGTCATTACTCATTAGAGACTTTAAGCAAATTCGCTTAAACATTTAAAAAATCAAAATTTAGTTAACGATTTAAGTAGTGGGCATGCTTGATAAACATATTATAATAGTGAGAAGAAAACAATTATTCAGATATCATCCTCGTCAGATAAATGAAAGACCGATTGCGTTGACACTATATGATAATACAATACATTTATAATTTATAATTTTTAGTATGATATCTTTCAATCCTGCTTTAATTTTGATCTCTAAATTATTACTACGATTACATAATATTATACATATTATATACAATGTATACTCGATGCGCATTTAATAATAATCAGGGTGATTATTTTGTCACGGAACACTGGTATACCATAACCTCTTACCTAACCCGCCCTAACAGTTAAAGTGAGGTTTTAAGCTAAAGTGTATATAATATACTATCTGAATTCTATTGTTTTAAAGACGATAGAAAAATCAATGACCGTATATAATGTATAATAACGATATTAAATTATTTAATGTTGGAAAATGAGTGCGTGAACGGTCGGTACACCGCCTCGCACATTAATATTACCTATAAATTGCTGACGATGTTCGTATCGTACCCGCGTATTGCGATTTGTGAACACTAAAACGATTTAGTGTGTGTAATGTGTATTCACACACGTAATAAAATCGGATTTCTCCGCGGGTCAATGTGTTATAACGAGCGATTAACAAGTAAGCCTCTGCGTGCAATGTGTATGAAATAATCGCATGGTAGTACTATCCGCGCATAACAATTACATTATATAATATCATATTATGCATATTATACTTAAAATTAAAATTAAAAACACGGCCATGGTCGGTGTTTTTGTATAAGTCTTCGGAAGTCGCGGGTTAACGCGGTTCGGAAACGTTCCCTATATGCATAACACATAATATAGCCGACATACGCATCATATACATACTCATCATACGTATATTTATAAACATATATATATATATATCCGTTCGCGAAGATAGAAATATATAAAATCAATAATAACTTCCTCCGTATATACATTGTGTTATTATAAATATAAGGGTGGTAGACCCCATCCGCGTAGCACACACGCACACACACACTGCTGCGGCAGCGACCCCTGCAGCAACCCCTTAATAACCGAATACAATATAATATTATATAGACGACGGTCTTGCATCTGGCGCGATGATACGCTCGTCGTACTAGACGACATCCAAAACATGCGTGTGTGTGTACGGTGTATAAGGGTCGAACGTACCTCCTATATGTTATACACATATTGTGTAGTATATCGAGTGTGTACGCAGTGAATCATCAATTTATTATTACCGACCGGATGCGAGATTTTATTTGGAATACGTCGCGGCGACGCCTTCGCCCTTTCGATTGAGTTTTAATTTCAGGGGGCCATAATCCGATCGAAGTTAAATTTTAAGTATGATAATAATGTACCAGTTACCCAATAACATATAACACATAATCATGGTAGACGCGGCATATATATCTAATATTCCGCAACATAAAACAATCATATAATATTTTGCTGTATAACACGCCATAGGTCTACTGCAAATCGATCATATCATACCCGTCGGTTGTTATGATAATAAAGTACATGATCCCATCATATTATAATATTTTCTACTCACCGTTTTAATCTTCGACGACGATACGTTTTTTTAAGTACATTGTCACACATTATTCCTCGGGAACACCGGCACGCGTGCATGGTTGTGATCTGCGCGCCAACCAAGTACTTGTGTAATATAATATACTGCACGATGATGGCAGGTGAGCTTATGAATACACAAACGCCCACTGCGAGTTAAATATTTCGATACACGAAATTATACTACCTAATTGCGGATAGTATTTACGCATATCTAAGTTTACTACCATTTGCAGTTGCTTATATTAATATTATTCGCTATTATTCGAACTTTACAGTTTGTGGTAAAATACCATGTGAAACCAAAGTTATATAATCGAGAATGAAATAGCCTTTTAAAAACATTTTATTGCTGAACAGTTTATATTACTGACTTTACATATAAATGTCCGCCTGTTGGCATGCAATCGCAGTACTTCTACTATATTTTCGAGTTAGAGATACTCTAAAGTACCAAAAAATATGGATTATGCAAAGCTGAGGTCTTTTTCAGAAATATCGATCTTTATCACAGGCGGAGACTAACGCAATGAGAACATAAAAATTGTTTTTTCGTGTACTTTCATATTAACACCCAATTCGGAGCAAAGCGTCCCCGTGGGGTTGTCGAAGGACTGACTATATGCAATGTTTAATATTTCAGTCATTATAAGTACAATTTCGTCTTAAATATTTTTAGCAAATAGGTACACGACTTGTCCCCCCTACTCATCTGTGTAATTTACTTGAATACGCCCCTGGTTCTAAGGTTGTTGCAGCTATGACACTATTGTATTATAAATTATAATAGATATATTAATATATTATCATCACAAACAATATTGTACCTATGGGGTGTAAAATGACACGAGATATGTGTTTACTGTCTACATAAAATGTGAGTGTCAATCACAAATCTACCAATAAATTCGTGACAAGGAAGGAAACGTTCTGACGCATGTTATGAGAAAGACATCAATGGGGATGCGTATTATAATGTATATATGGTATATCATATATAGGTACACTGTGCACATATATTTCCTATACACTTTACACAATATTCACCTCGTATCGTAGGTGCTGTGTGTTTTGTGGACATGACAATGATTTATTTTCCAATAGTATAATGACTTAAAAGTATGTATTATTATATTATAATGATCTGCTGTTTGCAAACGTCGCGAATAAGGGTTGAAAGCCACATTAAATTACGCGGTTATGATGAGTATATATACTAGCGCGCTGTAAAAGCGAAAATGTATTCAAACGGGCACGCTTGAATTATCTTTTCGCTCGTTAAAAGTGTATTATTTTTTCTGATTTATTTACTCACCCTAAAAACAAAATGAAAAAAAAAAAAAACAATGCTTGTGAATATTTTTTTAATTTTTAAGTTGTATCTGTGTACAATGTCATATTTATGCACAGTACACACTGCACGGGGCACATGTAAAAAGAACAATAATAAAAAATAAATAAATACGATTTGATAATATTATACGCACTTTTCGTCCGAAAAGTCCACTCGAATTATTTACCGCGCGCGTTATGCTGCAGGCATAATATACCTGTATGTGGTTATAACATTCAGGTAAATATTTACAAAACAAAAATAATTGATGTGTTATCGATTGATCGACAAAAACCATTTGAATAGTAAATTATGCGCAAACGCCGCGCGTCCATATATAATATCGAATTGAAATAAAATATTTTACGACGTCAATATTTTTTAAAGGGAAACGCGCATCATTATAAACCTACGCGAGCGTTTTGAATTTCTCGGGTCGTCTGATTTGTTTATACTTTAATAACATTGTATATTGTCGTGTTATTTATTGAAAAACGAGCACGCGATTTGTATGTATTTAATTGATATAATCGGTTGACAATGACGATATTATTCGTGTGTGGCCGTGGCGCGACCGGTTTTGCTCGAATAAAAAAAAAAAAAATGTATAAATTACAAAACGCCATAACACTATATAATAATAATATACTATATATGCGTACAGCTAACACACACACACCACAGCTGCAGCATACGTTGTGCGTACCACGGATGTATTGATTTCATTCGGAGAATCGTTTTACCACCATCAGCCGAGGCGGCCGACGTGTTAATAATAATATAATGTTTATAGTGCGAGTTATAGACACGAATTACTATAATATACTATTGTATTGTTAATACTCTGCTATATAATATAATATAATATTGTCGATCGATTATCATGGCGAACCGTGACAATGACAATGACACGGCTCCTCAATGACTTACATCGAGAGCTCCGCGCGTAAGATAAACACGTACCGCCGTACTGTAGAATTGCGATTGTGATACGCGAAGAGAAAACCTAAAAAAAGTAAAAGGCCTTCCGATATCATAAAATACTAACATATGTAGTGACTGTATTATTGTGTACGACCGGGTGTGAATGATTTTGCGATATTATTATTATATACTATTACTGTAACCATTGCCAAACGAAACAAAAACGTGATGTAAACACCGACACGCGCGTAAGTACTTGAAATTATCGGTTGTACGCGGCGTAAGTGTGTGCGTAACGCTTTATTAAAAAAACCTGTGGTCGTATATTGCGGTATATAGCCCAAATGCAGATGAAACCGTTCGGAAAATTAAATAACAATCTCATTCACGACTATATAATACAAAAATATGAACAGGATCTTATATTCGTGCATTGCACGAAAGGTGGAAGGAAGGAAGGGCTTATGAGAACCCTGTTTCGAATTTCAGAGATTTTTTCCCATTTTTCGGAGTAGGAAGTAATTTCGCGAATACAATTTTATAAAAAAAAAAATTTACACTCCCTCTCCCTTCACGTTGAATCATAAAATACACCGCAGCGAAGATGCGCATTTTTTTGATTCTGTATTCGAGCTTACAAAGTGAAATAATAAACAAAATAAGTTGACAAAAACGTATTTTATAAATCTATAGTATACATAAACCTATATATTAAATTCCATTAATGCTGGCAATACGTTCTACCTCTGCGTCTCGTGAACGTTCATTTTCTATATTATAATAAGAACGTTCATTAAATTTGAAATAAAAATAAGAAAACACGCTAGATTCTGAAAATATTTTAATTAAGTTTACTAAATAAAGCAAAACTTTTAATAATCTTTGTCGAATAAAATAATTGAAAACATTAAAGTTGGAATAATAATAATATTAATATTAATAAATATGGACTTAAATCCGGATCATAAATGGTAATGTCGATTTAGAATAACAAATTATTCTTTTTAATACATACTCGCGTCTCATAATATATATTTATACTGTAATCAAATTAAATAATTATATTATATTTTATAGTTATTTAAAATTGTCTATAATATCATTGATTATACAATATTGTATACATCATTGTATAATCAATGATAATATTAAACACTATTTGTTTTGAATTATAAACGCCGAACGGTTTTAAGTTATAAATTGTATATACGTCATAATATATTCAATAAATATAGTTTAAAAATGCAGGGTTATGTGGGTAAGTTAGTGATTTTTTTAAGTTTTTTTTTCAGAACGGTGTAGACTGTAGAAGGATGTGAAGGGCTTTGGAAATGTTCCTCAAAAACAGTCAGGATTCTAAAACCTTCTTTAACACCTATAGCTAATAACGCCTGTTCTAGCACATTACAAAATAATATTGAGTACCTTTATAGTTATAATGTTTATATACTTAAGCAATTATATTATATGTGTTGTCTATACATTATCGATTCGTTTCTAGTCTTTGTTCCTGCTGCCATTATATGCTACCGATTTCTTACGAAACGCCATTCTGAAAATATGTAGATATAACGAAAACGCTGGACGACGAAAGTCATTGCGACCACCGCCACCGTCCACTATCGACCAACCTATACTCGAATAATTAAATCCGATTATTATATAACGCCGTAAACCACAAACTCAAAGGTCATTCATACCTTTAACTAAATAATATTATGATAAAATATAATTACGTTGACCTTATTTACGGTTTACAATATTAGTAATCTGCAGTAAGTACTCATAGCTTTATAAAGTAATTATATAAAAGCAGATTTATATCAGATTTTCGTATGTGCATAATATATTTTAATATTGTCTATATTATTGAAATTCACATTTGATTTTAATTTCAATGCTCATTATCGCTTGTAGCGGTACAATATTTATAGTAATAAAAATTAAATATTTTTACGTTTTTTGTGATCCTTATTTATTTTACTCGTCTTTTGCAATTTTGTTCGTAGAAATTGAAGAAGTTTTAAACGAGACGAAGTGTTAAATACATTTATTCGTTTACTACTATACCTTCTAAGAGTATTATAGGTTTAATTTACTGTTTTCCTTGTAACTGTACATTCAGCTAAAATATTTTTTTTTTCATGAAAACATATCTTTTATCTCTGAAAGACATTCACTCTTCTGTGAAAATAATTACGGAATATATAGTTTTTCCGAGGTCTCAAATAGATGTTTACGCGTCAAAAATCACGATTGATAAATATAAGTGAACATAATATTATTTTATAAACGTTAGGTAACAATTTAATTTGAAAGGCTTGTCAACACAATATTATAATAATAGGTCATGCTTATACCTGTACACAGTTAAATACAACGAAAATCATACGTCTCGTCTATATTCAAATATTAATAAAATTATAATATGTGTGAGACGCCTTTGAAAGGGATGGCTACGAAAGGGGAGTTTAGGGATTGTCGTGGTCGTAATAGTGTAATATATATATATAAATATATATTATATAGGTATACGCACGCGTAGGGTGGCGGTCGTAATGTTTATCGAATTTCCCGGACGAGTATATACCATGTTTCGAGCACTGGTGACGAGCGGGAAGGAGTTGAGGGGATGATGGTGGCGTCGCGATCGGCAGCGGTACAGGAGTGGGTAGCGGAACGGGGCTTGAAGTACTTTTGAAGGGGGCACTGATATCCCAAAACGGTATTAATAATGTACGTGACACCGGGGGACGTTTCCAAGACGTTTAAGTAAATGGACTGGGAAATATATAAAATGTTTCGTTTTATTATTATTATTATTATTATTATTATTATTATGGAAGAAGAAGTAGTAAACACTCAGGTCAAGTCACAATTTGCAAATTGCATATTCATTCCATTAATTTTAATAGTCAATAATAATAGTTTGTAAATACACTAAATATAATATATTAATTTATAATTATAAAAACAGATAGGTACATCCCGAAAAACGCTTACTGTAACGTGTGACGCTGTTTATACAACATTCAGCTTGCGGGTTAAAATATTATTTATTTTACGCTACATACAAAAGACACATTATAATATTGTTGAAACAGCAAAATACCTCACACGACACGTGTTAATCAGCATCCGCGTTAAAACTAAAGACCTGTCTGGCGATAATAATTAAGTTGTTATTAGTAATCGAATATATTATGTACTTATCTTTCAGTTGTGCAGATGTTATATCGTACACGCTTATAATAGTGGGTATATTATTATTGTTATGATGACTGTTCTAATAATGTGTACCATTTTGCAAAAATAACAATGGAAGGTAATATAATAAACCATCGACCGTTTTCCGATTAAAACTTAACTCGTATACATTCGCTGAGACTTAAATGAGACCTCGCTATTTATCAACCTTTATCAATGAAAATTGTTACTTGGGATAGTATCTACTGCAATATTATATAATAGTATATTGTTGTAAATAGTGACCATATTACGTTGTACTATCAGATGATGAAGCTTATTACTTTATCCAATTTGTTCAATGACATTTGGACAAACTATTTTAAGTAGTTAAACAAATTACTTTTATAACTTAGAACGAAATTATAGAAATTATTATAGTGGGTTAGTCAAAATAATATTCATCAAAGTTAAAACGATTTTTTCAAATGATAAAATAAAATACATTACCAATTAAAATATGTCTTTGTATATTATGCAGATTCGGTGCTCTTTAAAAACAGTTTAATAAAACTACAAAGATAAGTGTAAAATGAATTTTGGTTTCTTTTTTAATAATAATTTGTAACAACTTACGTTTTTTAAATAAATGATTCTTTCCAAAACATACGCAAAGTTCAAACAAATTTTACAGTTAATTTTAAATGATAAGTTTTTACGGCGTATTCAATTTAAAATATTTCAATTAAGATTACATTCAAATTAATTTTATAAATAAAAGTAACACGAGATTATAAATATACTTAGAATGTTTTTTTTTTAATTCTTATTAAAGAATTACATAGACGAAAAAAATATTTTGGAGTGAATATAATAAGGTATATTATAATTTATAATTGTTCACTTTTAAATTTTTATAAACTGGAACAAACTTAAAAGGTATTTGTAAAGGTTTTATATTTGTACTTTACATTTTATATGCACTTATTTTTTTTATTGATTGTTTTTATGATATTTGAGTGTATACTTTTGAAAAAATACATATTTATTAATTTATTATTATTAGGAATGGCTTGAAATGGTGTGATAAATTATAATTTATATGTTGATTATTTATTAGGTATGTATTGTGCTACCTTTATCGATTTTAATAAATTTAAAGTGTTCATTGCATAAACAACTAAATAAGGATAGGTACTAAAGGTCATTCCCAGGAAAAATAATGTTTTTTATTACAAATGATTATATCTTAGGTACTTATAATTATTCTTTCTTAAATAATGGCATTAATGGCAATACAATTATACTTTCAATTTTCATATCATTTATCGATATCATCAACACAATATATTCATAATTAATAATTATATTATATACTATTATTAAAATACGTTATTGGTTTTCACGTTTCATGGTCTACAATTTGTTAAATAGATTTCTATTTTATTACTGGTTCGATGATACCTACATTAAAATATGTCAACAATCGTTTCGCGTTCCATAATTATATATAAAAAAAATAGTGCTAAAATAACGAAATACGTCAATATTGGGTCACGTGACGATCGAGTCTCTGTTTCAAACAATTTTAATACTCAAGAAAACACAAATTATAGGTAACTATTTAATTTTTAACTAATTAACTACACGCAAAATTGTCTTGGCATAAAAGAGTAAATGATCAGCAAGGCGGTTCCAAATGTTCAGACAGGTCACAAAAATAGTACTATTTCTTACAACTTATTTGCTGTATTATTCAATACAAATGTATAATACTATGGATAAAGAAAAAGGTGAACGTGTGGCGTGTTGGTGACAATGTCTCCCTGGTGGTTTAAGTATTTTTTTTATTTTTTTTGGACGCGAACGGTTTTTCCCTATACTTTAAATTGTAGGTCTCAACAAATTAATTAGCAACGAATGCTGCTCTGTGTATAGTATATATATACATTATAATGTATATTATATTATAACTATCATGTATGTATTTAATAACAACATATTAATATTATATACTAATCCACACACATGACCGTATCGCTATTCGAATATAAGACACGAATTAATCCAAACAAATAATAGCGGCATTGTTATTGTATCGTTATAATAATATTATGTTCATTACAAAAAAATAATAAAAATAACGAGATGAGCGATTGTATAAACTCGTCTAGTGTAAGTACATATTATTACAAATTACAACCATCTATACCTACAATAATATAACAAATATATCAAAACAAATAAACAATAAAAGTATTGACCTTATTTCATGGGATTGAGGTCAGATGGATACATAATATTATGAAGGAGTCTGCTATAGAGTTGACATTACAATGTTTCCTAGTTCAGCAGCTATTGTACGCTTCAAGAAAATTCCGCGTTCCACGAAAAGAAAAAAAAAATGTTGCGTTCATTTATAAAAACTATACACATATAAACCATGCAACAAAATCGTATCATAACCTTCAACAAAACAAAAAATAAAAAAAATGTACGGTTCTGAAAAACAAATCTAAATAATGGCTTTAATTTTAGAATAAAAATTTGTTTAAACTTCATCGTTTTTTTTTTTTTTTTTTAATGAACGATTTATTATAACTGGTGAAAAACCAAAGAGCCAATACTAATATTATCAAATAAATAATTATGTTTTTTTTTTTTAATTTTTAACGCTCTCTGCATAGAAGCTTTGTTACTTTGTTAGTTTATATGATATAATATTATATGAGTATACGATGACGAAACTTGCATTACCTTTGCAGCACACGTGCAATTGGTTGTATCAAACAGCAAACAGTGTCCAGAATATTATCGGATAGAACTATACCATAACTAATAACTATTACAAAATAACGATAAACGACACAGCAGTCAAATATTTACATATAAAATTATCATAAACACAAATTCCAGTGAAAATTTGTGGTCAAACAAACGGCTGTCTTGAATTGTATAACGTACTTGTCACGAACTTTATAATATATGTATAATATGTACTACAAAAACCTAAAGGTTCTACTTAGACACATCAAATCTATAATGCATTAAGTTACTCGTATTTTTTGTTAAAATTAATGTATACAATAATTTTCATTTTATGAGTAAATACCAAAATATTAATAACTGGTGTAATGAAGAATAAAGATGCAATTTAAATAAAAAATAATGTAGAGCATTGTTTCTGCATGTAGCAAAATGTTTAAATGTGTTACACATGTCTTAACAAAATCTATAGGTATATTATATTCAAAACATTATAATAACTCTTAAGTAATGTGTAAATAGATAGCTTAAATTTTGAATAATATTTAAATTCTAAACGTGTTTATACCTCTATATATAGTATAAATGTCTTGTATAAATATCTTTTATCTTTTTTTTGGCAAGTATAAAATATAAACAATGTTTTTTTTTGTTTTTATCTCTCTTTCTCTATCTCTTAATTAATATAAATTATGTGGAATTTGAGTAAAATGTAATACCAAGTTTATTTTGATTTTATATATTAGGTATATATATACACACAACCGGTAACCCTTTATCTCCATCACAAGCATGCTTAATGGAGATAGATAAAATTATTTAAGTTATTAAACAATATGTTCTAACTACTGAAGTTTTTTATTTTCGATTTAAATAATGGAAAAAAAATTTATTTGATTATATTATTATGGGTTATACACTCGTGTTATGTATAAATATAAAACGACATTATTTCTACGTTTAATTTTAATGTGTTCAACATTTAAATAAAAAAAATTACTACACCAATAAAGTATAGGCTGAAATGGTGTTATTGTTTTTGTCGTTTTCATTGTGCGAATTATTTGTTAACTTTTAGACGATAAATGTCATTTTAAATAGCTGGTACACTGTTATACGACTTTGCCTATCCGGAACCGTGGTGAAAGAGAGAGAGAGAGACAGTGAGACAGTGATCGTTGTACACAGCGGTCGAGCTCATCGGACCACCCTGGAAATGACGTGTTCGATGCATACAACATTATGTTATTAAAAGGATCACACGTGCATTATTAATCGTATTAGAAGAAAAAAAGAGTTACGGTGCCGCGGGCTCGCGATAGATATGCGCGTCTATGTATAGCAGGCATATACAAAAAAAAAAAAATAACAACAATGAAATGTGCGACTGCAATATAATAATTAAAATATTAATAATACGTATTACCGTTTGTATAATATATAGGCTCCTACGTAATATAATATAATTTGTAACCTGACCCGAAATAAGAGTTCCTCAAAAATCGTATGTAAAGCGATAATTGGAATTTTCCTCGTTCCGTACGTTTCGAGACAATTTTCGTCTGAACGTTTGATTCAGATAATAATTATATAGTCGTGATAAATTGATATGGATCTAATTGTACTGCACGATATACTGTGTTCGATTACTCTGAATGATGATACATTACAATATTAATATATTATACGGACACGTAAAAAGAAAAATGTGTCACGCCTTCTTCTCCCTTATTCATCGTAAATCGGATTCGATTTCGAATTAGCCGCATCTTTTTTGTTTATAATTCTTCAGTAGCCGATCTTTATAATTTGTACATAATACGAATCATTTATCAAATAACATCTACTGAGTAGTTTTGGGAACTATTTAGGTACGATATACATTTCAATTTATTATCTTTTAAATTAGAGATTAGATAATTATTATGTTTTAATTTAACTAATATTTAGCTTGGATAAAGAATGTGCTTATCTAGTTAATTTAAATATAGCCTAAATAGCCTATAATGTACCCCTACAAAAAATTAAATTTATATATTATTTATTTATTTTAATCACTATGCTATAAATTTATGATTTTTACATATTATATGTGAACTATGAGGCATGAGTACCTAATTCGAGTTACGAATAAAATTAATTTTATTAAAATAGTAAAGTATAAGAAGAATTTTACAGTATAATTTATTATTATTAATATCAACAACGATAATATGACAATAATAAACTTGCGTCGTGTATCTACTCTACTTAACTACTTATAGTTGTTGATTGTGTATTATTTAGTATTTAAGGTGAAGTTTATAACAAATGGATATAGCTCATATTAAGTGCATATTGCATACATAGACATTTTACAAGATTTATTCAGAACTAATTTTTCCTTTTATAATAGATATTGATATAATATAAATTAATATATATTTTTTTTTATTACTTTATATTAAAATGTATGAATTATGCATTCGCATTGCTATCATGAATATATGTATTCACCTATCATACCATTATAAATCTAATTATTAGGTTATAAACGATAAAGATTTTCATGTGTAGTACCGAAAATTGTATTTAATCGCTTCTGGTCGCGTATCTCAATCTAAATTACCAGCTTACATAACATGTCACTATGCGTTATATGCTATGAAGAGATTTTCGACAATGACAAAATAAAGTGCTCAAAATGAGAGATATTCTTACGTTTTGCTTGTGCAGGTATTAAGGCTAGTTTTAGGAAATTTATTCCCTACTGAAAGGACACCTGGTGTTGCATTAAATTTAGAAGTTTCTATTACACCAGTGGCTAATATAAACACAAAAGTAAAGTGGAAAAATGTAATTGTGTTTCTAACAAGCAGCTACTATGCCTCACAGAGTTCATACATTTTATGAACAAATAATTTGAAGACTTAATTACACAATTTTGAGATCTAGTAAATCTAGTAAATTTGATAAAAAAAATCTAGAAAGAAAACAGACAACTAAAAAAAAAGTCATAAATTAAAAAGCGAAATTATACAACCATATAACCGTAAAAACATAATGGATTATGGTACAAGAACCAATTGACAAACATATCGAAATAATTGGATTATCGAAACAAAAATATGAGTACTGTTCCAAATAGTTGATGACATTTTTTTGGCAGTTGAAGGGAAGTTTTCTGTGAAAAGTGTATGTTTTGCGCGAAAAATGTGTTTGAAAAACCTGGTTAAATTATTACAACTCTAAAATCAAAAAATGAAATGATTAATCTAATGAACTTGGTGAAAATAAAACGTTTATCAACGACTGATATTAATAAAAATTAGAAAAATTGGTTATTTATGTAAACAATTATTTTATACAAACTAATAATAAGTAATAAGAACCATTTTTATAATACAAAACTGTTTGCAAAAAAAAAAAAAAAACTATAAATCTGTATGGTTTAAGAATAATAAACTTTTCCCATAACTTACTTTATTTATAAAAGATGAAAATAGTTTATCAATTTTTACTTACTAGTCAGTATATTATATAATAGCTTATAATTTATGAAATAATTAATTTTAATTAAAATGTATACTTACTTTTACGAATTATACTACTAATTATTTCTGTTCTTTCTAGATTATATATAATTATATAATTTTGGACGGTTTGGTTTTAAATATTTTGTGCTATAATATAAGAAGTATAAATTCTAGTATAGAATATAGATAATTACTACAAGTTTTTTTGAAAATAGAAAATTTTTATGTATTAACCGAAATATGATATGACGTTTGCAATATATTAATCTATGCCTCTATGGTTAAAATAACTTATAAAAAAAAATTAAAAGAAATCAAAATGATGGAATGATTTATTGTTCTGTATAAAAAAATAACTTTTCATACAAATTCTTTAATTAAAAAACTTAGCGTCTGCTACCATACCCGGCAATCTTCCAAGGTGATTATAGCATATGTGGCGCCGAGTTCTTTTACATAATTAACATACACATTTAACCTCTTCATAGCAAGTGTAATCACTGGGTGGTTTTTTTCATCAAAGTATATTATTCATGTTTTTTTTAACTCAACCTATATTCTTATCGTGTCAACTGATTGTACATTACATTTTTAAAATAAAAAATGTATAGATAATGTAAGTGTCTATTTCTTTGAATTTGAATGTTTAGATTCAAATACCTATTGTTAAACTAAAAGTAAATATTTTGAATAATCCAATAATATTATATTATATAATATAGACTACCATCATATTATGATATTCGGGAATTTTTCACCACTCTAAATAATATTACCAAATGAAAATAATTTAAATGGTATTATAGCATTACTAGGAGATATAAATATAAACATGGTCGGTATAAACTCAATTAGTAATAATTATCTGGACACACTGTTATTATTTGGATTTACATCCTTATTATTAATTATTTACTAAAACGCCGGATACTTAATGTGAGACACTCTTGTATTGATCATGTATTTGTAAAAAATAACAACTTAATAAATAAATTTGAAGCTGTCGTTATATAAACAAATATAACTGCTCATATCTCAACTGATTTAGCAATAGCGATATAATTAATATAATACTAAAACTTCAATATAATAATTAAATTGAACAGAAAATGAAGTAAACAATAAGTTTAAATCTAAAATATTGGTAGATTTGTATCTTAATACTAATATAGATAAATGCTGTGATATATTTTATGAAAAAATCAATATTGCTATAAAATCAACCATTACAATCAAAGCATAATATATTCAAAGTAAAAATGGATTATGGATGACAACTGGCTTACTATATAATATTCAACACGCAAAAAGCAATACATCTCTCAGTGAAAATAAGAAAAACGATCAAACAACGAAACCTTACATATCATTACATGTGATATTATTATCATATTATTGTACTACCTAATTATAAAAATAAATTGACATATTGAGACTTTCAAAAAGGTATTTTTGTAAAAATAAATTTAATAATGCTGGAATCCAACCCAAAATTAACTTAATCTTATATATCATATGGTTTATATAAGATTTCAAATATTTTTAACACTTTTTTTCATTAAATAAGTCAGATACTAGCTGAAAATAGTATGAAAGACGAAAATCCTATACATGAAGATATACCATTTTATAAAATTCTTTTGATAATATTTTTAATATAGAAATATCAAATAACTGGACAAGATGTTTTGTAAACGTTAAAAACTATTAAATATATACTGCGGCTGGTCTCAATAAAGTAATTATTATAAATTATTAAAATTATATTGGATTATTTAGATCGTTTGGTAAGATATATAATCTAACTATTAAAAACTATAAATTACCCGATAAATTTAAAACAGAAGTTATAATTACATTATTTAAGTGCTAAGGTTTAAGGGTAATGTATTAAGATTTTTTTCATATTGTATACAAATAATGTATGTAATACTAAAATAGACGAACAAATCGTCACATATGTTGACAATACGTGTTTACTCTTTTCTTACAAAATATGGGAATCCGTTCACATCAAAGCAACGTGTGAACTAAAAAAAGTTATACGTCTATTGACATTCAGTTGTCACTTAATATTAACAAGACTTTTACTACAAATAGCATGAATATTCCTCCAAATTATTTTACTATTCACTTTTGTGAAAATAACGAAACACGTAATAAATAATAATACCTACGGTCATAATATTATGTAAACAAATTCAAAGAGTACAAAGTATAAGATATTTGGGTATTACTATTGATAAATATTTGAGATGGAATCTACATTGCAACTATTTAACAAAGCGCTTACGTATAGCAATACATCAATTTTGTAAACTACATTAAATTCTAACATTTCGTTGTACGATTACAATGTGGTGTGCGTGGACTGGAGCGTGATTGGGTTGGATTTGCCGTACTTTACGGCCCGGTTACGTTCCAAAGAAATCGGAAACTATATAGGTGAAATGATAACGACGATGACGGAAAACACGTCTCAGAGCAACGACGGTATACACATTATAGGTTTCAGCATGGGTGCCCACATTGCTGGTTACGCCGGTAAACGTCTTGGGGGAAAAGTACACTGGATCACTGGTACACGTACTCGTAAATATAATTCCTATAATATAATTTGAATGTAAATTCAATATCAATAACTAATCATTTTTTTTACGTGGTATTAGCGGTTTTCGATAGTATAATGATCAGTGGCGCAACTAGAGTTCAAATCTTGGGGGTGCTACAGTTATGAACCGCTTAACAAGTTGCTGTTTCAAAACAGTTAAAAAGGGCCAAGATAATGTGGTTTTGCATCTTGCCCGTCTGAGACATCCACAAACTCTAAAAATCTTTCTTCTATGACTAAACATGACATTAACGAATCGAACACATATCGATAGTTGTTCTTGCTAATCTAAAATTAAACAAAAATATTATAATTATATGTACTCGCTTCATCAATCATTATTGCAAAAAATCCAGTAGCTATTATTTTCTTAATAATAGTCAATCTTATATTATCTGCACTAATTTGCAGAATACTTTCTTTCTTGTATTTTCCAACTAGTGAAGTTAATTTTTTCATCATGATATTCTTTAAAGTCCAATACACATTTAGAGAAAACATTGAAAGTTCCAAAAAATTACCTTTAAAATATTTAAATATATTTTTATTACTTATGTTATTTATTGTTTATAATTTATATATAGTACCTTGGTTGTTACATGAATCAGAATCTTCACGGTGACCACGAAATGAAACACCTTGTTTTGCAAGATATAAAACTATTTCGATAATATTTAAAGTATACATGCGATTTTTCATTACTATTTCATTGTGAGCACTTATGACTTAAGATTGAACACATCCAGTTTTTTTACTTGATTTAAAAGCTTCCATCTTTGATATATTTGTTAAATGATTTTTGGACGTTTTGTGCTTATTTAATTTATCAGTAAACTGGATTATATTGAAAATGTATGAGTATTATGATTATTTCATTATTAATATTATTAAAAGAGAATAATATAAACTTGTTTATTACCAATTACTAAGTCCAGTCTTAGTCCATGCTGGTTCAACATCACTTGTATCAAATATGCGGCATACATAACAAAAAGCAGCAATTAGTATTCTAATATGGTATTAGGATCTGAGGTGGCGCAACTAAAAATGCAATCAAACCACTTCATACAATAAAATAGAAGTATTAGAATTTGTCTATGAGTAAAAATCATTTAATGGGGTTTATAATGTTTACATTAATCAATTATAACGAGTTGAAGAGTTTTATCAATAAAACTTATTTACAAAAACTGCTATATATTATGGGTAGTATAAAATATATTATAAACTATTTGTAAAAGCTATGCCAATGCATTAACCTCACTAACACTATGTTCTTCTCTTCGAAAGCGACGAAAGCATTTTTATTATTTTTCTATTATTAAAACGAGACACCAACACATGATAAAATCAAATTTTTATATATATATATATGAGACAATATTAAAACAAGATATTTTGTTATGATATAATGTGCATAATATAATACGGTTAAAATTATGGTAGTTTTGTTTTGTAAAAAATACAATTTAATAAACTCCAAAATACGTCATGTACAGACAAAATTGACAAATATCAGATATTATTGTTATTGATTCCGAAAACAAGATATAGATATCCTACTAAATAATGGAATCGGGAGGAAACACAACGTGCATTGATGTAAAAAAAAGAGAAAAAAATCCAACGTTAAGTACAAACGTTTTGTTTAATGTACACAGTACACACTATTATAAATTATAATGGTGGCGGCGACAAAGGGCATTCACCATGTAGGCATGTAAAATGGATCATTCTGTATGATGCACATAAATGTGTGTATGTGTATGTGTGTGAGCTGTGAACGTACCAGACGAAACTGACAACCGGTTTATAAAATATTATAACAACGAAAGCAATAAGAGACCTTCTCCACAGCTCCACAACCAAAACCATCTCCTCCAACCACTTCATTCTCAATGTACTTCAGTGGATTGTCGTATTTTGTTTCCCCTTCATATAACAATATAATGTGTAATACCTCTAAAAATATTTTAATAGTCTGTATACCAAATTATAAATATTTATATATATCTGGTCATCAAGAGTACAACGTGCACACATTATTACACAATTTAACTGTACTAATATGCGGAGGGGGGGGGTGGCATTAACAAGTTAAAAAGTCGATTTTTTATGTTATATTAATATTATAATCAACTTAATAACTTAATTAGATTAATAATAATAATTTAGAATAATTGCCCATTGAAATAACTTGGCTTTATTCAGTTAATTAAAAAAATGAAAGCAGTATCTACATTGAGTTAATGTAATGCTTATAAAAAAATAATTAAATATAATGTTGCTTAATCACATTGCGTTGTAGACAATTATTTTCAATAAAAGTAAGCAAATAAAAATGTTTTTATTTAATAATTTAGTAGACACATATATTATACATAATATAATTGTCTTAACCACTTTATTACTGCAACTGCAGTGCGCAATATGAAGGAATAGTACTATACATACCTACAGAATGAATTATTAACAAAATAGTTAGTTTTTATTTTAAAAAAAAACTCGAATTACACAACAGTATAGATTTTTTTAATCAAGTTGGTTATTTTTTATAAATATTATATATTTTAAAGTTTGAAGTCAAATATCTATTATTTGGTTATTATCAGCTCATAAGTCATAAAGCTATAACACAGTGTTCATCTGATCTCCAACTTGACTTTTAACTATAACTTGATAAATTGTTTTCATTAACTTATTCCCGACTTTTTTATTTTATAATTTACTACGATTTAAAGCATTAAGATGTATAATATAATACATATAATTCATATATAATTCATCATAATGATATACAGACTAATAAAATCAATACATGAAGTTATTGTAATATGCAGAAAGATGATGGGCAAATAATTCATAATATTCAATACATAAGAAATTATATAAAACGAACAAATTTCTCAACAGCGTCAAATATGATCAACTTATTATATACTCATAGTATTGGCATTTGGTATTATGTGTGCATCATAATAATTATTATTTTATAAATAAACAATTAATTTTTATTTCTATGCGTACTAATTATGTGTATAGCATAATATACTTATAGGTATTACACACTACGACTACACTATACTACTTCTAAGTATAACAACTGATATGTCATATTATGCAATACTATAGGCGGGGGGGGGGGGGGCGTTAATTTCGATTATGTAAGCATGTTTAAAAAATAATAATATTAAGGAATGTCGGGAGTGTAATATTTGGATACCGGGGCTGAGATAAAATCATTCTGTTTAGGCGTGTTTTTCCTCATAATCCGGCTTTGATCATATTATATTATACAAGAAAAAATATTAACTATCATATTATATTGCATGGCATTTTAAATAATTGATTTGCTGTTTGTACTAAAAGATAAAAACCATACGTAGGTATGACTACCAGCGATCTATATACTTATAAGTTATAATAATAATAATAAATAATAATATACAATATCGTGAACAAAGCGACGATTAATGTGAGTGGAAAATTCGAGACGATTTTATTTCCGTTTTGATTTGCATTCTCGGCTGTAGACAATAGGATTTCGCGCTTAAAAGGACTCATCCGTTGTTGGCATCGAATCCTCGGGAAATATGCATTATGTCAAATATGCCGCCCGACTACCACTCCCCATCTACCACTACCATTGCGGCACCACGGCCACTGTAATATAATTATGGAAAACCTGGGAAATTAATACGCTCCACAGTCCGTAGTCATTTTCATCTGACTAGAAACTATTATAATATATACTTATACAATATACATAATGAGTATATTATAATCCTTTCACACCTCGACCATGTTTTTCTCATAGGTATACCCAATTTATCATTTACCTACGCCTTACGTAAAATAACAATCATTTTCACATTATATATATATATAGGTAACCACGTATTTCAAATATTTTCTCTAGACAATAACGTAGCAACCAGATATGTTTTAACTAACAATAACAAAACTATGGTAGGTACAGTAACTATACAGTGTAAGAGATGATCTTTAAAATTTATAGTTTTACTAGTTATGGAGATATATACTACTTCACTCGCGTGTGTGGACTTGACCTCAACGATTTAGGAGCCCCATATTTCATCGCATAATATTATTTCATTGTCATACACTTAAAAAGTTAAAATCGTAATGTACACGAATTATGTTAAATAATAAATTAATTAGGCTGTGATTCTAATTTTGGATTGACAACTTTGTGTCTGCCAAATAATGCGATAGAAAACTCAAGAACAGAAGTGGAAAGTGGAATTACAAATATTAAAACAATATTCGTACTAAACTGTAAAATATAAAAATCAGTTATTATCTAAATTCTAAAGCTTCAACAACTGCTTTATTTGATTCCGTTTTGTTCATAATCTTTTCGAATTCAAATATATTAAGAATGAGTCTCCCGTAACGGATTGAATATCGGCAATTGATATTGAAATATTTTCATTCTTTGCCGGCACGGAATTGTCCTGGTTCAGAATTGCTTCAGTCGGTTCTATTCCGTTCATATCCTTTTCAACTTCGGATGCATTAAAAATGAGTCCAGTCACGGATTGAATATCCGTATTTGATCCGCTAGTACGAACTTCTTATGGCATTTTCGATGACAAGTTTTACTACAGTCGAAAACTTGGAACACTTATAAACTGCTTTAAATAAGACGTTTACATTTTTACAGTAAATAAATCTTTTAAAACGATAATGAAAAAACAAAATTGATTTAGACGATTTAGTAAAATTGTGGTTTGAATCCATTTTTTCAGTATTTTATGAGCACAAATGATATGTCAATACGCAATACAATATAATACAATATAATGACAAGTATTAGACAAACTGTTTATAATCCAAATGTTCATTGAATGCTTGCATAACACAAGTTCCTAACAGTTTGATGTAAATAATGTAATTGTTATTTTTTCATTTTAGTTAAATATATTTGTTAAATCAATTATTATTTACATTAAATTAAATAGCCTTGTTTTATTATATGGATGTTTTATTAATGTTGAGCGATTCTATTAATCGGTTTAGTTATTTTCTAATAGCCCAAATGCTATAAATATATTGATGTACGAGTAGCATAATATAGTATTAAACTTGTATAAATGTATTTACATAGTACATAATGCTTTTAAATATTTTATAATTAGTCTAAATTGAGTATACTTTATTTGTTAGCAATAATTTTATTTGGTTAATGTATTAAAGCAAAGCATATGCAAACATATACAATTTATGGAGTAATCTGCAGTTAAAAGTAAAAAATGACATACACATGCATATTGCATACATAATGTAGCATTGTTAGTCAGTAATATTATAATGCATAATAATTGTCATTTATTAGGTTGGTATTAGCCATTAGGTATAGGTACTAAAACAAAGCAATACATCTGGCACCTGGAATCAAATAAAATCATTAATGTAAACTGGCCGACTCGAAATTTGTTCTTGCTACTACCCGTCTGCTCAATTCTACGTTGTCATAAAAATATATTATGTGTTTACCTATATGTATTACATACATTTATCATGATATTCATACACTATTTAAATATATCAAATTTATGCAAACAATTAAATACTAATGATCTTGCTTCATCTCTATAATTGCATGTTATAAACAAAATACATACAATAAAAATATAAAACAAAATTATTTATTATAACATTTATTATTAGTTGTGACACTTCGAATTGCATAATACTTTTAATCTCCAATATTTTTCATTTACATATCATTAAAATAATATTTTGGAATCCTTGACCCCCTGATATTGAATAAATATATTCAAATATTCTTTTAATGGTAAAGAATAGAGGTTCCCAAACTTTGGCCGCGTTGTATTTTTAAATAATATATAATACATTTTTTTGATTCTGTGAACAGCAAAAAAAAAAAAAATCATAAAAATCAATATTACGTATATTGTTCTATTTGAGTATATAAGTAAAGTTATTTTATCCATAGACATATTATGTAATTTGATACAATTTTAATAATTGGTCCAAAATGTTGTTATTAGCTAAAATCCGTGATCAAACTTAACATTATAATATAGCCAATAGTGTCGAGTTTTAGACGTAACATGTTATGTATATTTATTTGCATACGATACTAATGATACTATTGATTATTTGAGCATATTATGAATCCAATTAAAAATAATTTCTCTTGATTAGTTAAAAATTTAGGAGAATGAATTTTGGTGTACTCTGTTTAGTAGGTACACTTCACTATACATGAACTCAAGTCTCAAATTGTTTAATGCTTTTGGCCTCAATTAATTTTAATCAAGCACTACCTTATATAATAAAATATAGTACAGCTAGTACAGGTGTACACGCGTTACATTACTAACCTAACCTAACACTATAATATATTATTATGTAGAATGTACAATGGTATAACATATAAAAGATTTTTTATTTGATATTTTAATTGGGTTTTGTTCAATAATATCGATAATCATTAGATAAACGGTATCTGCATCAATAGTGCAGATTTCGATCGAGGACATCATCGGATTAACGTTTTGTTATTCGTTTTATTCTACTACAACTAATGCAGTCTATTACTCAAATCGATTGAAACTGTAGACTGGAATACTCGATATTATTATATTTCAATCAATAGCGATTAAAAAAATGCGGTCAGATATATTTGAAATCGGCAATTGGATTCTTATTATTCTGTGTACGACAACCTTGACATAACTGCGGTGGCGATAAGGTTTGCTATTACAAGCACAAATCATCCGGTAACAATAAAAATATAATAATATTTTATACCACATTTACGCGTTTCTAAAGGAAAAATAATAAATCTTTTTGATCAATGTGTATTACGCTCAAATGTACCTATGATAATAAACATTTAAACAAACTGACAAATTAATTTATGATTCATATTTTATAATCGAGGCATATTGACGCTCCGTCGTTAAAAAAAAATATGATTATACAATTGAGTACCGATGAGTAACGATATTATATGATGCTAAAAAATAAAACATATCTATAGTCTATACTGAAAATTGGTTGATCTGTGAAAATTGTTTGTCTAGATATATCTGAACTGTCATGTTGAAAATAAATTATTTTATATATTATAATCGGAATTCTTCAAACTAATAAATCGTAATAAATACAGTTATTGTAATATTGCACTGACTAAAATATGCTTCCAAGGAATCAAGTAAAATAAACTTACGTAAAGTTATTTTTCTACGTATATGTACTATTCTTACCTTAATGATTCGATATAAAGTTTCTTTCCAAGAATGCAATTATTATATAACGACGACCGCCGTCCATTTATATTTTATACAAGACTTTATTCGGAACAATGTTTATAATGTTTATATGCGGCGGGTTAGAATTTAAAAAATATACGAATTTATTTTATAAGTCAGCGACGCAAAGTAATAATACATATTTAAATGTTTAATATTTTTACTCGGCGGGCTCAATTAAAACTTCCAAAATAATAACCAAAGGTAGTATTATAATTTATTAATACAAAATATACATTTGGTAATCATTATGATTATTGTTGTCTATGGGACGAGTGTTCATCAATTATGCTGATTTTGGACACTATCTGTATAACGTACAACTATTGCGCCGGTACAAAAAAGGTATACATCAATAGAACCGGAAATTATATATTTTTATTAAAAATATAAAAACTGTCTTGTTAAGTTTAATTTTTATAATTTTATAGTTAATACGTTACAAAATGATTGCGTTTTACTTTTCTAAAAAAATAAAATGCAAATAAGAAAGAAGTATAGCTACCCATTATATAGATTTTAATTTTATTAAACTTTTTTTTAGTGATAGCTTATCCTTTTTACAAATTCAAAAATATCTAGATTTCCATTTACATACTATACTTAGATATATTATCTTCAACTAGTATTCTTGGTTTTGTACTTGTGATTTTTAATAAATTAGATAGAACTAGGGAATTCAACACGTAAAAACATATTCGTAAGTTCTAAAATCAATGTTAATAGACAACAATATTATAAACAAAATATATATTTTTAGGAATCGATCGGTGCAATTGACATAGG
The DNA here is from genome assembly GCF_020882245.1 of Rhopalosiphum padi. Taxonomy (NCBI): domain Eukaryota; kingdom Metazoa; phylum Arthropoda; class Insecta; order Hemiptera; family Aphididae; genus Rhopalosiphum; species Rhopalosiphum padi. The sequence goes on along the minus strand of NC_083598.1, from coordinate 17,684,250 downwards.
TACAACATCCGAATATCGATCGACGCTATATGCCCTAGTGGACTATACCTAAAAAAACATTAAAGTAAAATAAGTGATTATAATCGCATTAAAAAAATGTACACGCATTAAATCTGTGCATGACTATAATTATAAATTATAAATATAAATACACATATTATTACGTTATGTATACTTAATATTGTTCTAGTATAAATTACCTAAATTTATGGACAAAATACAGGATTTCCACTAGTACGTATTTATGCAGTGGCGTACTGCGTCAGTGACATACGCACGTGTACGTACGTAATAGGTACTGGGCGATTGTTACATTATAATCAACACATATACGACGGTAATAACAAGCTATTTATAACTAAATCATATTATATTGCGATGAACAACTGTACTCGTAAATACAATCGTGTTCATTCACTCGGTAATAATTTGATTACCGGTCAGTTGAAAGATGACGGACGGCGGTAAGGCTGTTGTCTGTTAGAGTAAACAATATAAGATTTAAGTAGTAGTCATTATTTTTATCAACGATCTACTCAGATATAGCATTATCGTGGAATAGATTTTAACTGTAATTTCCCGTTAACTTAAGTTAAGTTTTCAGCCTACATTAAATAGATTACTATAGATTAGATAGTTTAAAAAAATTGTCATCATCAATGTTAAAATTATTGTTGATTGATAAATACAAGATAAAAATGTTAATAAATATAAAAATCGCATTTGATTGTATAAATCAATCTAATTTTTACTTATATAATTACATATAACTAGCTGCAGAGCTTTTTTTAGGGAGTTTGTAGAAATGTTGAGAGACTATAAGACTCAAAATCCTCTGCCAATTCCTACTGTCGTTAATGACTTTAAGCAGATTGGTTGAATTTATTAGATCACAATTTTTAAACTGTATATAACCACTTTACAAATTAGATCTTCGTTCATCACGAAATATTTGGACCGCCATAGATTTGAAAGGCGTTAAGTTGATCTTTGCAGTTTATTAATACGATGGTTAAATAAAAAAGGATGATTTTAGGCGTATAGGTACGCATCATAAATCAAAACGAGGGCTTAATATTATTTTTCAAGTGTTAATACTTAATATTATATATTATGCAATAATGAGTGCAGTCGTTTTGTCCGATTTGCAAAGATTTTACAGTGCATATAGGGCTAATAATAATAATGGCGATAGGCTGCAGCTGCCTACTATACGCAATTGGCTCGAGTAAAATCGTAAATATTATAAATATTTTTATGATCGTAATAACTATAAAAACTCTATTAATTCCACGAATTATGTATAAATAATAATAAATTATTTACACGAAGGCGTGGGTACAGGAAAACTAATTGATAAATTCATTTTTTTAATTAAATAGGTATAAACGTTTTAGAGAATTTATTTATTGTATGCGTATACTATGTAGGGCAATCCTTTACAATTAGAAAAAAAAAACAAAAACAATTTGATTATCATGGAAACGTCATTGAATTATAAAATCACGTCATCGAATTCACTATGGTAGTAATAAATAAACGACTTTATGGCATAGCGTGTTGCTGCAGTGAAAAAACACTGTAACTATCATGCAGGGTCGGTTCGATGAGATTCGATTTTCTTGTTAAATGTTTTTGACCGCCATAGACATGATGATTATTATATACAGGTATAATAAAAATAAAACCGAACGTTTGATGTCAGAGAAAAATTAAGCTTACAGATATATATATATACATGATAAACTTTTCGTCGTGATAATGATAATATGTCATTACAACAGTCGGTTAGGACTTGAGAGATCGATATCATATAGTTTCTTTTCGTCCTAGAATAGCTATATACTCTAAAGCAAAACTCTCAAATCAAATAATTAATAATAATTGTTGAGCACGGGGAGCAATTGGTTTTTAGATTGCCAAGTGCATCACGCATAATTATATATATATGTATACGTTTCCCGCGCCGGTGCTCTGCTGCTGCACCCGTTGCTGAATTATCTCTTCGACACCCTAACACGAAAACCCATTGGCGACCAGTCATCCGCGATGAGTAATGCGACGAATAAATTATTATTATTATATTGTGAAGACCGTCGAATTAAAAAATTGATTATATACGCATCATGTATATAATACCAGCACACTGCATCGCTTTCGCATATATAGTATATCGTTAAAAGTTAAAACTACTTTCAGCTTTCAAGGTATAGGTATATGATTCATTATATTATATGATTAGTAAATATTATTCGTAATATATATTTATTTATATAATACGTATAATATTGTATATCCAATATGAACAAAAACAACAAAAATGTTGATTTCACAACGTCAACACACCTCTCAGTTTAGTCCAACAAATAAAGTATAAATGTTCAAAAAAAAAAGAAATATTTATGTACCTACGCAGTTATATTATTGAACTGAACATAAATGTAAAAATAAAAATAATAATAATAATAATAAATAAACTGTAATTAAAATCAAAAAAATTATTATTGACTTTTTTATTTTTTTAATACATTTAATTAATGACCTTAAATTAGTATTAATAAACATTGAAAAAATAGTGTATACGAGTTTGAATCAAATCAATTAAGTTTTATTTATAATATTTGAAAATTAATTATAATATTATTATAATAAACGCCTGACACCGCGTCTCCACACTTAAAAGCGATTACGACAATACCTCTGCTACTACAGATATAAAATGGCTGAGTTTAAAACAATTCACGAACATGCTGTGCTATTCACAATTTATTACAATATTTAAAGTTTAAACGAGCAGACTTCGGAATATTGGATTATCATCGTTTTGTGGGATATTTCTGTGCCACCACCCCAATCATTAAAACATTAAATACTTTATAACTAATAAATTATACAATTAACCACTCTTTCGAATTTCGATTTTTATTTACTGGAATCTTTAGAAAAAACACATCTTTGGAATATTAAATCAAAAACATATTCTGTTTCTGTCATTCAAAAAAAGTAATCAATGTAAAAAATAACAATAAACCATATAGTAAGAAATACAATTTTATTTTGAATTGTGTAAAAAAAATATTTTCAAAAATACTAAACATTTCGAAAAAAAATGGTGCTTACATTTAAAATAATCGCCTTATACCTAAAGTATACGTTTACACTACTCATATTCATTAATCTGCTGCTATGACCAATGTCTACGAGTTCACGACTAGCTATAAAATATTAATTTGTACGTTAATTATCTTTAAATTTCAACATTTTAACGGTGGTTAGTAAGTTACCTCCTAACATTAATTAATTATGATATGATATGTTTAATGTAAGGTTCAACGAAAATTTATAATAAGGTTTGGTGTAACAATTTTCACGCCCACGATAAACTCTGTGCCGTAGTATTATATAGGTACCTATCTTATGTAGTTTAGTATAGTTATAACCGCGAGAAACTCGGTGTACCTAACGCATTGAATTATTCAAATCAAATCCCACGCGCCGTCGTTTGTAGTAGGTATAATATTATTATGTTTGTGTGCACACATCGCCAAAAACGGCAATTCGAATTTCTTTATCATATTGTTATAATAACAATGGGTCATCTTAATGCGTTTTACAAGACGTACAGTTATTGTCCACACACATTTTATGATTTGCTCAAAACATAGTTCAGTATATTAAACAATATCCATCGTTGTTCGCCGCATGTCATTTCTACTTAGCCAATGTACCGCGAACGGTGTGAACTCTTTATGATAAAATGTATTTGGTCAGAGTCAAATTAAGGATTATACTGATCCGAGTCGTCCTGGGGCAATATATTTGGTACTCTTATCAAGGAGACAAAAAATAATTGATAAGACAACACTAAGCGGTGTCAACAATATCACTACAAAAGTCGTTAGTAATACTTAGTATTATTTTATAATATCATTCATACAGTGTGTGATTAATATCGCCATATAACCACAGCGCGAGTATTTACTAAATATCAATAATATATTATTTTATTCAGTGCTACACAGATTTATATTTATTTTACATCAAAAGAAATATGCCACCTTAGAGTTGAAGTTCCTTTTCTACCCATGTTAATCCAGCCTTGGTAATAGTACCTATGTACCTATACTAATTAGGTACGCTCATCTTCGAACGTCGTTAATAGCAATATTATCCGCTGGAATATATAAATTATCGATAATTTTTAATAAACGACGGATGATGACTGCAATACAATAATGGTATTATCATGTTATTCACTTAATTATTTTTAAACATACTCTTGGAATATCTCTTTTCAGATAAATAATAATACAAAAATAATAATGTATTTAAATTACTTGTACTGTATTTTATAAATTATGAATAACAAATTATATTATTTATGGAATCACTTATGCAAAATATATTTTATTTTATGACGGCCGTGTATTGCTCATCGCTGTTAACTATAAAACATGTGCGTATTATGATTACCTATAGGTGCATTGAAATGAAAAGATTAATAACCACTTATTCGTACACGATTTGAAGAATACGTATAAACAATTTTACATCATCGGCGACCGCGCCTATATTATATAATTATTAATTATTGTCTCTTTACTCGGAAGTTCACGCGTCACTTCGACCAGACTAAGGGAAAAACAATAACAAACGATTGTATTATTATTATTTTCAAACACCAATAATTGGGTTTCGTCGCATCGGCTCCGGTAGTGCCGTCGATGAGTTTTGTGGAAAAGGTCTCATTCATCATCGATTTTGGCTGCCGCGATAATGGTCACTCAACCCACACTTATATACGTGACCCGTAAAATATGTAATATGTTTTACTTAACCCTACACGTCCGTTTTTGCCAGAGTTTCCCCCAAAAGTTTGCAAATGGATTTATATGTTTTCACATTTTTTCATCAACCTGTACCACGCGCTGATACACGTGCTACCGATACCGATCTCATCGTCGAAACCTTTATTAATTTATAATATTATACATTATAATATGTATATTATATTCGAGGAAAGGATACACAGAATAGAGCTTGTACAAAGTTTTTACAAAACGCTAAAATATGTTCTCTGCTCTCATCGCTCTCCTGTTATATTATACTAATGACATCATAAACGTGTATAATATTATAATGTGTGATTATTGATTGATTAGAAAACGTCAACAGGCATCAGCCATTGCGTGAATTTATTACCATAAAAATATTAACAAAAATGGACGAATAAAATGTTTATTTTAATACATCAATAACGATTAATTTAAGTCAAATATTATACATTATATAGTGTATACAGAAAAAATAAACTAATCGACCACGGTGATTAAAGAATAACATATCATATGAATATATTTAATATTTATTAAGCGCTTATTAGCTTATTATTAGCGTTATAAATGAAAATGTAACCATAGTGTCATTAGTAGCATTCCGGCATACACATTACAGTTACGATGAATTATTGCGTGTTGTCGAAAAGATGAAATATTTATTTTTATGCATTTTATGAACCAATTCTATTATTATTTACCAGACTATTTTCAAATGTTCTACTAATGACCACGGACTTCTTCGAAAATTTAAACAACCGTTTTTTTTTTTTTTATAGGTACCTATTCAAAGTTATATCAAACAGACGTGATACCTAATGATAAACACTTAACAAAATGTATCAACTATAATAGTATGCAGTGTTGTTAAGTGTTCGAGTTTAAGTATTCAATTAATTTTTTCAGTACCTACCTATTGGATTATATTTTTATACTGTCGAATGTAAATTTTGAATATTTAATTAATATACATTTCTTGTCGCAATATTTTGTTGATTGTGTTGATTTTTTATCTTTAAAAATATTATACATATTATTAAAGTTTTCTTAATGTGAATACGAAATCAGAAAGCATGACAAACAAATAAAAAAATATTGTGACAAAGTTATGAACATATAAATTAGGTTATGTATTCATTACCTTTTAAATGTAACACACTTATAAAAAATACATGGCTATTTTCATAAAATAAAAGAATTAATACATTTGTGATTTGTTCGTTCAATTTATTGAGAAAAGGAGTATTAAGAAATTATTTCAAATATTATAGTTTTCAATAAAATCTTTTAGTTCAGTAATCAAATAGTTTAATTGCCTAAGTTTTGAATAACTACTTTATTTGAATAATTTACGTATTATAATTATATTCAATAGGTATATTAAAAAGTTGTCGTTATGACTATTAGAGTAGATGGTTAAAACAAGTGTTAAAAGTTTATTATATACAACACTACATTGATTAAACAATTTTAGATTCTTTATAAACGATTATTACTATATAATAACAATGTATACGTGTTCAATAAAATGTGGTTTTGTATGAAATTTCCTAAACCGATGGTGCAATTAAAAAACTCTGAAAACTTTATAAAAAAAAAAACTATTTTTTTTTCATCTGAATATCTGATCCAGCGGCGAAAACAAAGTTGTATACAAAAAAATAATTTGTTGGTTACATAAAACCATAAGTCATATAATACCTGTCTAATTAATCATCAAACTTGAAAACTACAGCAATTAGCGCACCGTATTATTATTCAATTATATAACGGAGTTCACTTAAGACTTAAACGCTATAAGCAAAACGCACTGCCGCCGCTGCAACTATATACCATAATATACCTATATACTGAGACGAATATATTATGTACCTACCGGATGTTATTTACAAGTATGTACATATACGAATAATATGTTGATGTGCGCAAATTAATAATAGAAAAGAGAATAGTGAAAAATAGACGTACCGCGACGAGAATGCATAAAATATAATAATAATAACGGTGAAGGTGGCGGTACCCAAGGAATCATTCATACCTTTGTGTCTAAATCCGGATTTCTGGGCTTTTTTTTTTATACATATATAGCCCCGGATACTTTCAACGGAAATTGAAGGGGAGAAACGTGCCAGCTAGATCTCACCCTCGTCGGCGTCCGCGCCATCATGTCACGAGTTCCCAGACCCGGGGCGCTCTCATAAACTAATGCGTTTTGAGTAGTCGGCCATTGTTAACCTTAGAAGAAAAAAAGAAATGCCCTCCCGGCCACCCCACAATAATTTAATTCATTTTGTTCTTTAACTCTTCGTTTTTTTTTATTATTGCTATTATTATTATTTTTTGTATTCATTATATTCGTTTTCCGTTTTTGTAATATTATATAATATACCTCGATTGTGATTCAATTAATTTGGCTGGGTGGTGCAGAGCAAGCCTTTACGACGGGGCCCGCATACGACGGATTGTTTATTGGTAAATAGTTTTGACGCGACAAAAAAAAAATAACATAATATATGTACTATATTATTATGTATAATATGTGTATCTACACGACTACATGATAGTATATATATGTATCGTCGTATCGATCAAAATATAATAATGAAAATATATTGAATCGCATATTGCGGTCGATTCTCGATAGCATAATATGTTTTGATTTCATGTACATATTTTGTAACACCCCAAGTCCCTATTTATATATATATGTGTGTGTGTGTGTTAGTATTTTCAATTTTTTCGTTTCAAACCCATTTATCAATATTTTTTTTTTGAATAGGTATAGGCTAGTGTGTTTGAACGTTTTAAACACAAAACGAGAAAATATAATATGTATACAGTATACGCTACACACAATACACTGCAGCTGCAGGGAAATATTGCTAGATTAATTAATTACTCATTAACAGTTAAAAATAACGATTTGTTTGGGTTACTTTTTTTTTATAATAAACCGTTTATTAAAATAGGCCACGCTTCTACAATATAATAAAAATATTATATTATATTATTCATAATTATTAATTTACAACTATTATTTTAATGAGTTTATTGCTCAGAGGCATGTTCATGTTACTACTAATCTGATATTGATTTTTTTAATTTAATTTAAACTTAAACAGGTATTCTATTATCAATGTAAATTCTATGTTTTATCAACATTAGCGTAGTTAAGTGTAATTTCATATCACAAAAGATATAATTATATAAGTAATGATTTAAGTAAAACAAAATAAATGTGAATACAAAATTAAAATTGTATACTTACGAAAACTGCAAATGACCGAATGCAAGAAAATGGATAAGTATAATTTATTATAACTACACTATATTATATAATATATGAGTGGAAACAATAGTTATTTCTATTTTAAACAGATGTAAATATTTTAATTGCGTATTTAAAATTAAAATAATGCGTAATAAACAATATTTTTATAATTTGATGGGTAATATTGATATGATAATATTAGAATCGTGTATAGGTACTGAATAATGTGATAGTAATTTTTTTCATTTCGAAATCTACGCGGAAACGATTTCGTAATGGTGCAGTGTAAGCCGGATCGCGTTGAAAAACGCTTTTGTAAAAAAATCTACGCACCTTCTGCAGCAGTTTAAAAACACTATGATGGCTCATTCAGGCCCGCGAGTTAATCAGTGTAGTCGTTATTACATGCGATGAGTTTATAGGTGCCGACACAGTATACATGTTAGGCATGTATACCGAGTTAAAAATACAAAATCTACCGTGTTCTACTCCCCAGAGACTGAGTAAGTCATTAGTGTTTTGTAAAAGTCACAGTGTGTTTTTACCCAGTTGTTCACACGCATCGTACAAACACGTGACGGTTACCACGGCTCTATGAGTTTATTATTATATATGTGTGCATAGACAACTATATGATTTGTTTGTAAAAACGTTAAACCGAACATTTTTGTACTGCGCGTATATGCATTGGGGGCCATCATAAAAAATCGTAACACAGAAACGCCTATACTAAGATCGTTTTACACTGCATCTACACTCATTAGACATTATGCGTTTCTTTGTTTTTTTTTTGTTTTTTACATGCGATTTCATTGATAATATTTAACCGGTACCATATTATATAGTATACGCTGTGCGTTTAATATACGAATTATATAGGTATAATATCTTACAAGTATATCAGTATAATATTATGATGGGTACAGGTGACAGCAGGCCACCAGTGGCGTATTTAAAAGAGATATTATGTCGATTGGATGTAACTAACTCAACTGCCGTTGACAATCTCCCCATCAGAAATTCTAAACTATATTAACAATATGTCGAATTGTAAAAACATTGTATAAGCGCATTTTACTACCACAGTGAACATAATATCGTTGATGATAAAATATACAATATATAGCGAACGATAATATGAAATGCTTTACGATTAAAATATGATTTTATAATATTAAATACACCGTAGCTCCGTAGCTCCTCGTAGCTTTACTAATGGGAAATAATCTCATCCCTATATGTCTAAGACCTAAGTACACAGTAATTCTGTTTTATGTTATTGCAATTTCTTAAAAAAATATGAAGAACTAATTTTTTTTTTTTAATTTAAGAACTAATATAGAAAATGGTTGTAGAAAAATTATAAAACACTATGTTTATAAATTTTTTAAATGTGACTTATGTATGTTGCACGGCATAAAAACTGCACATATGATGATGCTGTGGCTATAATCAGATACGTTCTGGAATAATTACAAACGATAATAGGTGCTACAATGTACAATTATTTACTATTATGTACGCTGTATAAATATAAAATAATATATAGCGACGGCGCGCACTCATTAATAGTAAATTAGTAAATAAAAAATTTATAATCGGTTTACATTATATTTAATTTAGGAAAATAAATATTTACCACCAATTATAAGTCAACTGTACATGTATTGTAAGTATTGCAGTTCAGACATTTGCGGATTAGAACGGTTTTGTATTGCCCATGGAAACATTTTATAGGATTAAGTACTGCGTTTGTCACCGTCGGACGAATTAATTATTTTTGAAATAAACGAGAGGACTTTGATTTATACTTTATACTTTATAGTATAGAGACACACGTTTGATCGAATATGATCTCAATCAGTGCAGTCTATAAACATTACGTATATGGTATAATATATAATATACTTATAATTTATATGATAATATTATATATAATATACTTATAATGTACATGATAATATAATATATACGTTATTTACTATGCCATCAGTGCTCTAGGCCATTTTTTAACATAATATATTTATGCTCTTATAAACTCTTTTAGATCTTTCTTTCATTAAATTTTTATAAATGTTTTTATATAAATATGCAGCATAACTAATTTTGCGCAGATTCTAAATACCTAATGTACAAAAAATGTACGAAATATGTTTTATGTGCGTATAGCTCGCGTTGAATGCTGGATAACAGATGACTAACTTGTTCGCGGATTCGGGATTATCGGCACTGTATACGAGTAAAATGCATAATATTGTTATAATTTATAATTAATGATAAATCAAAATATTAATAACAATTATGTGCTAGCTATAGAACGGTAATTAACATCAAGTTATGCTCGTGAAGGTTTGACAGTATAGTTAAATCGGCTCGTTATTAAACTTTATATTCAGATACAATTATATCACGAATAACGAGTCATTATACACGCATAGAGTCATAACTCATAATAGTAACAGCAGTAATAATAATAATAAAAAAAAAATGTAGAAGTGTTTACGTAACTGACATAGTTTGGTTGTTACCTCTGACGATTAAAAAGTGAAAAAAAATGGGGACGGGGTGGACAATGTGAAAAAATGCTATACAATACTATACATAAAGTCCACTTTAAATGTACTTATGAAAGTAATACCTATACAATTAGTTATGAAATTACAAACTTTGGTAATGGATTTGTGCAAAGTGTTACTGGCTGCAGCAGCAGTAGCGTTAGTTATTCAAACGGCAATAAATCTGTTCTGTGTTGTTGGTGAGAGTGTGGGTGTTATTGTATAGTAGCCATTATGGCGATTAAAATCGATAAGGATCGCGGCCGGTATATATACGAAGTGAATCATTATGATTAAATATTATATAGGCCAACCATTATTAGGACTATTTTACTGTTGTGAACAATATGCATTTAGATAATGGTACGTCAACAATGAGACCGCATGATAATAACAATAATGTATAATGTGTAAAGTGTGTGGCATTTAAACGGAACACACTTTCGGTTTAAACATTTTATGTCAAATTATAAAGTTACAATAATGTCTAGTCGTTATTTATTATTAATCTATATAATAAACATGGGCATTTAAAACACGCGGTGATTATGCTGTAGTGAACGACAAAAATTGTGTCAACTGTTAATTTTTTGTTTTAGATATTAAGAGGAGCGATGGAGGTATTGATTTTACAATGATCTATACGCAATAAATAGTAGATAAAATGCTTCAATTTTTAACTTTGAGAATGGTTATGGATAGATATTTTGATTTAGTTTATATTTTTGAGAGGTAAAAAATGAAAATACTTAGTATTCTTCAAAAATTGAACGTAAAACAAAAATTTTTACGCACTCAGTTTTAAAAAAAATTGAGTTTGTTTTTTCTTAAATTTAAAAATTAAATATTGATATATTATAATAATAATGATAATAACAATGTTAAAATATATATATACATATATGCATATACGGCACGCGAATTATATACGAGTTATAAAATATCCGCACATGAAATACACTTTCTATTTAATAATATGCGCTCACCGCACGGTGCGCCTCTACCTCCTACTCGAGTCCTACTAATAGTGTGATAATAATTTATACCATCCCACGCATTCCTGACGAAAAATGTTTACGTCTGTAACATGTTGTAGAATCGTATAGACAGACACGACATCAATGAACGAATTATTAATTTTGTTAATTTTATTAAATATTTGGCAAACAGTTGATGATTAATCAACTATGTCAACATACAATTCTACACCAAAGAGAAAAAAATATATGATTAGGAAAAATAGAATCATTTTAACTACGTGTTATGTGATAATAATATAGTGCATTAATTCATCGTCTTAGCAACAACGTTAGATTAATCAACGTCCTAATAAGTGATGCCAACGTGTATAAATACGGGTGCGTTTTCCGAAAATCGTCAGTCTGCTCACAACCTTCAGACTGTCAAGAACTAAGAAAACCAGCGGAAGAAAAAGAAGAAACAAGACTGTACAAAGCCTGCAGTTAGCGGATACCGATCACCGGACGAACACAATCGGCTGCATTGGACCCGTTTGGTCGCCCAGACCAAAAAGATACCAACGACTGAACTGTCGACCAAACGTCGCGAACTAATACAGAATTAGTCAGCAGCCAAATGCCAATCATCGCGATTTTCAGTAACGACGTGTTGCCAGTATGATGATGTGTACACTTTATATCGACGTGCACCGTTCATCAGTGCTAATCGTTTATCGGGATCGTTATACCTTAAACTTTAAACGTTCTCGAATTGCCGTCGCGTAGCGTTAGGTGTACACTGCAGAAACGTCCGCGGCATACCGCTACACGTCCTAATGTGTGTCGATCTACGACAAGTCGACAACTCTTCCCTGCCGGGCGGTTAAACCCGACCCGGTGCTCTCTCATGGGGAAGACATAAAATCGACTTTTCAGGGCCCCTGTCTCGGAGACACTCTTTCTTGTAGTAGGCTCGACGCTCGGTGACCGTAACCGCTCAATCGGGTAATTATGTGTCCTTTAAAATGATCGTTCCCGACTTGTAAAATAATTATGTCCGACACCACGGGATCGTCGGTAAAGCGATCAACCGATCCACTATTTTTGTTTATATTTAATTTAAACCATCGATGTTGGAAATAAATAACTGATAATTACTGAAAACATCGAAAGACTTTCCATTATACGAGACGATCTCTCGCCCAGCACGATACCGTTTCATGCCATCCATATGACACATTTATAACAAAAACACCGACTCATTCACTACACTGAAAACAATTTATTTCTCTATCTGCACTGACTGCACGTGTATTCATAATTTAAAGAAATATAATAAAAACTAAATTATATAACTATAGCGGTACCTGCCATTCCATGGCTATAATTATCACTTCATTAAATCTTTCAAGACCTGGGAACAAAATCCTGCAGCGGAACCTAGTGTCTATTTATTTGGTGATGAATGTGCGTGCAACCATAATACACATACAGACTAATAGTACTTATAAATTTAATATGATTTCAATATGATCATAATCTAGATTGGTCATTGGTAACCCTATACGATGTAAAATATGCAAATTGCAAACATTATAATATTATACAAAAATAACAATATTTTATAATGTGATGACGAGTATTTTTCTCGGTATGAAATGATGATTATCGTACTCCATTATGAATAAAAACGTATTTTTTTTTTATAGAAGAACATCAAAATGATATATATATATATATCCACAGTATTCTACACATTATAGTTTATAATATATTTATATACGATTTACAAACGCCACACTTCGACACGACAATATAATATCTACATAAGCACACAGATGACAAAAGACTATAGTAGATACATAATATATTAAATAGGGTGCAGTTTGAACAGAGCACGAGCCACAGACCCTAAAAAAAAAATCATAACAACTGCATTATTTACGTATATATTATATTCGCTCTTGGTAAATCACATATTATCATGTCCGCGCGACCGTTAAGGGCCCCAAACTTAAATCGTCATATTCTGCGGGATCTGCACCCCGTTTGCTATAACGCGAGAGAGAAGTAATAATATATACGTATACGTCGTATAGAGCCAATAATAGACACCGATTCGACTGAAGACGAAAAGACCTTAGGGGTGATTGATTACGACGCGTTCGTTGCGTGCTCGATGCGCCTTCTGCAGCTTTACACGATTTTATTATAAATTATAATTTATAATAGTATAACCAAACCTATCAGATAGTGTGTAGGTACTAGGGGAGATGTGTGGCCATCCCCATGAACTCTTTTTTTTTTTTTAGAAAATACATTTTTCGAAACGATTTAGAGCGAGTTTAGAAATACAATACTGTTGTTCATGTTCATACAAAAAAAATTGTTATTTCATTTATAATAAATGTATTGCACATTTTAATATATTATATTTAGTTGAAATATTCCATGCTATGATAGTAAAACTCTATACTTGCAACAACTGTGACGGATAACAATATAATCTTGATATCATACTTGAATATTTGATGTAATATTATTATGACTTTATGTTTTTATATCAAGGTATAACTGCATAAGTATAATAATAATTAGACTTTTAAATTCGGGGGATTAAGTCTCGCCTAAAATTATTTTTTCATTCACTATAATGATATTTTTTTTTCTTTAGCGAATTGTCAATACTTCAAAACTCTTATTTTTTTTTTTTTTAAATAAGTTTATCTTTCATTAATCATCAATTGAAAGTATTAAGTTGATTGACTTTAATCGACAACGTTCACGCGCGTGGCAACGAAGAATACGCTGCAAACTACATTTTCTTTTGTCGGTTGTGTTGATATTATATATAATATTAATTTGCAAACACGTGCTTGAAATTTTCGAGTCATCTTTACGGTTATGCAGTAGCATATTTGCATATTTATGGAACGGGTAGAATATAGGGGGAGGTTTCCACCCCTCGCCATCACTAGAAAATTAATTATTTCTCTTTGTTTTTCTTTAAATTTCAAAAAATAAATAAAATAAAATATTGATGGTAAACACTTATATTTTTAAGAATATTTTATATCATACTTTATGGTTATAAAAATGAATTAAAAATTAAAAATCGTAATGTATTAATAAATACATCACATAATTTTAGAATCTGCAATATACTTATATCCAATAGTATTTGAAACCTCTTTAATATATTATACACAAATGATTTAACTATTGGGTGTTGTGTGACTTACAATCATCATGAATAAATTATATTGTATAGGGGTTTATAAAATTAAACGCCCTCTCATCAAAAAATATCGTAATAAGTAGTTATACGCCATTGGTGATTATATTGTTTGTTATTAAATAAGTACCGTATAAAATATGTGCACGGACAATACCCATATGATATGATATTTTATTTGGTATCACACAATTTCACGGTAAAATACACAAGGGACTAAAAAAAAAGACACTCTGGCCCGCGGCACTCGATCTCGATTCGGGTCGGAAGTATAGGCCAGCTGTGAGGGTGAAGGGGGTGGTATATAAAAAGATATGGTTAACGTCTCCGCACATGCACCACGTTTAACGTGCACATAATATCATAAAATACTGCGATATTAAAACAAACCAAAACGAAAACGGAAAAAAATGGCGTTATAATATAGTAACAATATATATTTTATATAACATAATTTTTGTACCGGACGGACTGGCCGGCCGTGTAATAACAAAAGTGTGCGGGTATGTCATGTACACTGTACAGTGCAGTGTGCGTGTGTATGTGTGTGTGGTGTAAACCACTTCCGGTGTGCCGCCGTCGTATGTACCTCCGGAAAAGGCAGCTTTCGCGAACGCGCGCTGTGTAATAATGTATTATGACCGCGACGGGAATCGGTTCGGCGGCGGCGGATCGTCGTCCGTGCAGTGCGAACACACCCTTTCGGTGTAATTAATGACCTCCGGCCGCGGCTACGGTTGTGTCTGTCGGGAAGAGTGGTGGGGGCTATAGGATCGGCGGCGGAAAAGGGGAGGTGAGGATGTGCACATGTATGCCGCGGTAATAATATATGTATATAAAATTCGTGTATACGTCTCTCGCCCTCTTTCGGCACACCGACGTGCTGTTTAGGGGCTCGAGATTAATTGACCGGCAATTTTCGCGAATTTCGTCCGACGCCCGATTTTGCCGACGATTTGTTCGCCCGATACTATATATATATATACCGCACTATTATTATAATTATTATTATTATTACAATCGTATCCGCGTTGTACTCGTATAATATTGTGTATATCACACACATACGATGAGTGCAATTTATAATAATGTTAATACGATGTGTACATAAAATAAATTAAACATAAACACTATATACATATACAGCACGCAGCGTGTATATTTCGCTCCGAAATTTCCGAGTCTTATTACCGCCGTCAGTATACATCACAGCACAATATATTTTTATATGTTATTTTTAAATTCCGTTTACGCGAAATCGGCGCACTGCAATAACTAGTTAACGTGACTTTCCAATAGCACGCCAACAACTCTACACCATACGTGTATGTGTAACGTATACATATATTGTTATATACGTATTTCTTTCTCGGACTTGTCAGACGGTATCTTTAGAAAAATAAAAAATTAAAAAGGTATTTACACACGAATGCGTGTTGTCAATACGGTATACTATATGCATATTATTCAATATTGTGTTCTACGCGGATGCTCAACCTACGTGTCAAACACATTATAGTTGTTTATAAGTGTATCTGCAAGAATCGTCAGACAATAATATGCACATTATAGACATCTCTGACGGGAGTACGTGGGAAAATGATGGTCGACATTATTACCTTTATGTAAATATAAAAACGAAACGCAGCGAGATTATATTATATGGAATAGAAATAATGATGACGTTTAGGTGGGTACTATTTTTTTTATGTGTGTATTATAGTCGTGTAATTAAATCATCCATTTTAATTTTGTTTTTGTACTATTGATTTAAAATGAATAAAATATGAGTAGAAAAAAAAACGATAGAAATTTATTGTAATATTTGTTTAAATAACTCTGTCATCGTGCTCGTAAAATATATTATAATATTTACATATTATAAACGTTTTATTTTATGGCGATTGTTGTTATAATTAATGGACTTGTCGGACGGACGCCTTTAAACGGCAGCACGCATAGCAATATACTATGGTATCCGAATGTTTTGGAGAAAACAACAGCAATATATTTATTTAATTTAAAAAAATATGTATTTCACTAAAAAACATTCATCGTTTCATTTTTTTTTTTAAGTTCGTAGAAGCGTTTTTTAAGTAAGCAGTTTAGAAAACCAATTCAATAATCATTACAGAAATATAAAAGAATTACACTTAAAAAAATTTGTTTTCATGACACTGTATATTGCTGATAAATGAATAACAGCGCCACGGCCCGCAGTGTTTCCCAACCTGTGGTGTGATAAACATTTTTACAAGGATATGCGATTTAACTTAATTAAAACCAATTTTTAGGTAAAATAAAAGTAACCATTCTAATAATACTATATATATATACATATTTATAAGCACAAAATATATTAAACATACTTTGTGACATGGGTCATGGGCTACATTCAATATTATGAATTGTTATAATATTTGCCTTGGAAAATATGGTATATTGTATTTCATAAAATCGTACGATAATATTTTGATGAATATGGATTAGGCGATGGGTACCCTACGTCCCATGGCTTTTAGGTTATCAATACTTCAATATTGAGTGAAACTTCAGTCCCATCAAAAAAATTCCACTATTTGCACCTGCGCCTAAGATGATTTATAGAACTATAGATCAGTAATGTTTTGTAATAACTGTGTACATAAATACATTATGAAATAATAGAATCCATGCATACATTATGCCAATTATAACATTATAAAAGAAAAAACAATCGCACTACTCATTTTTAAAATATAGATGTAATATAAATTACTTGTTTAGTCGTGAAAAACATAGTTTCAAGACGCTTCAATAATATAATACGATGAGTGGTTACCTATACAGCATCATATGGTTACTGCAGTCCCAAGGTTTAGAAAAAGTCTTGATTTTCCAAGGTTAATGAGCTTTACAATGTTTATATCGTACTAGTCATTTGAATAAATTGAAAACACAGAATTTGCTTGTCATACTGTTATTTGTTAATCAAATTACAAGCATACTTAATTATATACTCGAATAGTTATATTGTATAATAAGTGTTTTTATTTTATTTATACTGGAAACAATTCCAAAAGGTCAAATTATTAATACAATTTTAATTTTTAACAACAATTATTGTTTTATTTTTCGTTTAACACAAAATAAAATAAGTCTTGAAAAGACGGAATTCTCGAAATTTGTAAACTATTCACTTTCATTTTTTCCACGCAATATTTGTTTTTACACACACACGAGCACATGCCATATTAATTAACATTCATAACGGTTGGATGAATACAAATACAATTTTGCTATATTATTATCACAACACGTGCGATTTTTTATTCTAAAGTTTAGAATGATATTTTCAAATTACTTTGTTATTTTAAATAAGTTAAATATTTGTGCGTCGTAAGCTCATAAGCTCCGACTAGATTAACATCCGCATAATGGTGATGGTATTTTAATTAAGTTTTACCAAATAAGTCCAACTACGTTTTCACACAGTTATATTATAATAGCATTGGCATAACCTCAATTTAATATACCACCTTTTATGATTTCACTAATAATAAACTCACTATATACACTTCTATAAAAGCCTTGAATTAAATATTGAATATTAAAGCCTTCGAGATTTTAATGATATATATTATTATTATTATATTTTATTATTTTATTATCGATTAAAAGCGGATTTTACTCCATTTCAACAAAGACATCTCAGAGGATGTATCAGGGAAAATAGAAAACATTAATTTAATGTAAAATCATTATTATGCTTACACAACGTTATCGTATAGGTATTAATCTAGTTTTCATAATCGATAAACAATCGAAGGTGGTTGCTGGTTATACCTACGGTGACTGCCAATGGTTACTGAAACTTTATTAGTTATACTTCGTTCTACGATTGATTACGTATAGTATTATATATGTGTATATTATAATAATATGTACTTCTATCTACATGCTTTTATCATGTGAAAAAAAGTGTAAATATACAATACATAAAAAATGTAATAACCATTACTTAAAATAAAATAAATAACCTAGGATGCCTCTATATACGTCTGTTTTATATTATACTTTCCATAATATGCTTATAATGAATATTAATATTTGTATTTTTTTACTTAACAGTTTGTAAACGATTTCCGCGTAACATTTACATTTGGATTATTTTAAAATTGATAACATCTTTGCTATGAAAAATAGTTTTTAGTCAAGCCGTTGAAATACGGTGTGTAAATGGATACAACCAACCACAAATTGATTAGCACTAATAAAGGTATATGGTAATATCATTATTGAAGAATAACGTATTAATATTTAATATCACGTCAGCTCTGGTGTTACAACGACTTCACAATAAATAATGATACAGAGAATAAAATATAATATCTTCCTCTTACGTCGAATTCAATGGCGGACGTCGGCAAATTACCATTTATGTTCGTAGTAGCCGGCCGTATCAAAACGATTACCGAGTGTAATTTTGTGCATCACACGGACACGCGGGTTTAGATGAGTCCAGCCAACACGCCACCGACTTGAAGTAATTCTCCGATAACAATAATTTGTAATTTTTTACCAAGTTAGGGCTTTGTGCTATACATCACAGTCACATTTTTAACCATTATATTTTAAAACGAACAAAAACATTTTAACTTGACCTTTTTTCCCTTTTTTTTTAATCAACTTTTTTTTAGACATTCCAACGGCACAAGCATCCTGTGTTTAAATTTGTTTTCGAGAATGTGGCTCGATCGATTTAAAACGACTTCATAAAAAAAGTCACATCTGTTTACAATATATTATAGTGTCGGAGTAAAATTCAATGACGATTGCATACACACACACATACACGCGTTCGCGTTCACCCGTTTATTTATTTTAGTGTCTAGATCGTTTTTTTTTCCTTGACAGTCTGATACCGTAATACCACATATTATTACATACCTAAGTCGCGGTAATCATGCATAGCATTTAAACTTATGAATTAATGATTATATAATTATTGCGATTCGTTCAAATCGATCTATATATAATAATACCGCATAATATATACATTTTGTATTTTTGTCCGAAAATCGTTGAAAATATAACCTTGTTATACTTTTCTCACGCAAACATCACCGGACACGGTTGACCGTATAATATTAAATATACAGGGTGGGGCACTCAGACATCCGATTTTTGAAGTTAAATTATTATAAAACAAAAAAAAAATAGAATGAAAATTAATTATTAATTTAACACATGCAACAAGTACATTACGTGGATTTTTTTTTTAAAATTATTTTCTCGGAATGGCTATTACCTTTTCTTAAGCACTTTTCATTGTCAATGCACCTTTGGAAGTGATACGCCGTCGTGTAGTAGAAAACATTTAAGGGAGATTAAAGAAGAGAGCTTAAAAAAAGACGGCGGTAATCTCGAGGAAATTTTTTTTTTAAAAACCGGCGTGTAATTTACTTTGTTTTAATATACTATGTTAATAATTAATTTTTATTTTACAACGTAACTTTGAAAATCCGCCGTTCAAGTGTCACATCATCCTGTATTATGAATTGTAAAATATGCAGCAACAGCGGCAATTGTAAGCATTATCGTCGCATCACTTGCGGGCGATTGGCGGAATACACACGCAAAACCATCGCGTGTAATTGAGCACTCGACTGAAACGCCGCTGCAGTAAATTGTAATGATAATAATAATAATAATAATAATAATAATAATAATAATAATATTAATAATAATAATATAATATAATACGCGATGCACACTTACGCGCGGATACGGGCTATATATTATACATATGTTTATAGGTTCTGAGTGACCGATTTTACGCGTTTGGTCGCCGTCGGCCGTTGACATTATACATTACAACTGTTATATATATATATATATATATATAAAGGCATACAGAGTGAGATAGTGAGACGGTGTGAGTAGTGTGACAGAGGGATTACGGTAGGATAATTTAATAGCTATGTATTATAATTATATACTAACATTTTTTTGATTTTGTTGATTTGTTTCGTAATATTCTGCACTTGGTTGTTTATCAACTTAACACATAAACCGATGATAAACTGTACGAAATAATATATTATTTAATATGGGTTTTAAGTATATACACGTGTTTACAGCTCGAATTTATACATTGACCTATATATGTATATAACATTATAATAAACCGCTGTCCCGTCGACCAATATATAGTTTACAATCTATCCTTCAGTCCCTGATTTATGCATATATTATGTGTGCACAAGGTGCACGTTGCACAGGGCCCCACGCGTATCATATATTATTATAACAGAGGTATTTGGATAATATTTTTCGCTATACTCGTTTATAAATTTAAAAGCAAAATACGATTTACCTATATGTATATTCTTTTCTGTAGGAGCTCATTTGAAATATGAATATTATATCGTATGTTTTTGTGCACGATCTAAAGGTTTACCAAGTACAATGTATAATGTGATGCGCGTAATATTAAAATATGCGAGTCATATTGCGTGACATTATCATCATACCGATTGCACTTAAAAAAAACCTACAACCCGCCAAGAAGGATAAGATGGTGTGAGTACCCATATACTAATATATATAGTATAATATATAATACGAGTCAGTTAGTCTGCGGGAAAGGATTTTATTTACCACCCACTCGTCTCGATAAACGTAATGTTTGTTATTCGCCGTTTGATATTATGTATACTATCGGTCATTTGGACGGATAAGAAAAAAATATGATTTTTTCCTCAAAGTCTACGATTTTACCTATGATCCAAATGCATAATTTGCTATTGTCTATTAATACTTCTGTTCTTACTATATACAATTATACGTTTATACAATATGTCGGATCTAATAGAACTGTATTAAGAAACAATTTTTTTGATCACACTCTTAAGACTTTCATTTTTATCTGTACAATTTTACGATATTATTTCATGTATTGATCAGAGTAGCAAACTCGAAAAGTTTGTTTCGAGTTTATATACCGTTTTTATAGTTTATTTGTATACGTTAAATTAATGTTTAATTTGACCGCACAAGTTCTATACGTCATACTAATACTAAAAGTAATAAAGTGCATACATATACATATACACTTAACATGGACGACGCGTGCAGCTCTTCATTAACCTATAAGGCTATAAATTATACCAAGTTGATTGGATAAAGGGGTAGATAGAGGGTTATAATTTATATCATATTTATTTTAATCGCTGACGGTTTTGTGTTCGCTAAAGATGATGAGTAGCATCGTTTCATAATATTGTTAACTGAAATTCATTTCCATACTTCGCTGTCAATAAACTGAAATTATAGAATATAGATAGATAACATTTTATTAATTGGCTTAAGTTTAAACGGTTTTAAATATTATAATACGTGTTACGTACGGTAGTGTATTATTTAATCTAATAAAAATAAAAATGTACGTCAATTTAAAATAAATTCAATTGACACATATCATTTGATTTTTTTTTTTTTGTAGTTATTAACAGACACGAATCAATCGGGAGGTTTTTTTTTAGTACTTATAGCTATATTAACACACAACATTTCAATATCCAAGAAAGTAGAAACTACACATAATTCCAATAATACACAATGTCTCATTGTCTAATAATGTAATATAGGTAATAATTATTGTGTACGTCTGTTTTGTATTTATCTATATAAATATTTAGTGAAATTAATTATGCACCCGCCGATATAAATTATAAGGAAGTACTAATAAGTACCTTAAGGGCTAAGGCTTATTACACGTGTAATGGTGTGCTGAATAAAATAATTAAAATTCGGTATAATACACATTATACGGCTTAATTTTATTTATATTAAAAAATTCATAATTCGCATAACTATTACTATATAATAACTAAACATTTTATTCCTTACAGTAATAGTTATAAATTGTCTAATTGTTTATTATATATTATTCCTTTAACAATAAATCAATATTTTAAAACGAATTTAATTTTAAATCGTTCTTAAAACTAAATGATTTTTTAACTCGTTCATTGATGTACATTATGTTAAAATAACAATTATAATGCACGTAATCTATTGAATGTTTATTATACACTCATATTTAAAATTTTAAACATTTTTGAAAATAATACTATTTTAATACTATTTTTTACATAATTTGATATCATTGCAAAACAATATTTTTGAATAAAAATATTTACAAAACAGTTAAAATCTCTACTTACAATAGTGTACATTTAATTAGACATTTCCCGTTTTTTCTTCAGTTTATTTCTTTGTACATCGTCTACTGACACTTTATTTCCTTTTTAATTTTTATGTTCATGATTTCAGGTTTTTATATTTTTCTTAAATTTGTAATTATTTTTACACGCTCACGATATCATAAATAATATAATCATTGTACATAACATTTTAATAAATTGTGGTCATAATTTGCCATTTGTCAGATAGTTATGAAAAAACGATTTGTACACGTCGTCGGAAATAAATCTAAAAATATTTTGAATACAGAGCGAAGATAATATACACGCCATTATTTCATTGTGGGTGGCCGATGGCACTACAATAATTTTAAACGCATGAAAATTTTGCATTTTGGAAACTTTTCAAGTGACTTAATGTAGTTTTCATTCGATAATTTACGATATTTCATCAAGAACTGCAGACCATAATAAATATATATATATAGCAATTTACACGACTAAATCGTAACGAAAAGTTACAGACACATACTCGTGTACCTATATATATAATTTGATTTAGTTTGAATTTTTTTTTCTTTCGGCAAAATTGTTCTCGTGCAATTTATTTTATGCGTGTGTGTCTTTTCTTGTTTAAATTTCACTGCGGGACGCCACTGGCTAGTGAATGCGAGTTCCCCTCGTGTGATTTAGAAACCACATGGTTTGTATTATATTGTAGACGCACGTCACACACTGGCCTACGATATATATTATGTGCACATAAAATGTATAATAAAATACGTACAATATAAATTGCGGTTACAACAATATTATATGTAAATATCTTTCTGTATATAATATAATAGTTACCTATGTCATATGTTTATAAAAATAAATAAAAATATCACTTTTATATTCGTATAACAAATGTAATATTGAAAACCGTCTTCTTCCAAAGTTGAGTGTGTGATTTTAAGACTATTTCGGTAGTATATCGTGATTGAAGGTGGATATAACGAGTTTATAGGGTAAAGTACCGATAAGAAAAACCAGGGAGTACAGACTATATTTATAAAGAATTAAAAACAATTGTACCATGGTAAAAATGCATTTTTACGATATTTAAGAAATATAAATTGAAATCAATATTTTTACAATATAATATGAACAATGTGGAAAACAATTTTTTTTTAAACTATTATGGATGATACATTTATAACGTTATAGAATAATATATAGTGAAAATATAAATTATATTTTATGTGCATATGAAAAATAATTATTAAATAAACCCAAATGTTTGATATATATATATATAATATTATTATACTAGGTATATTAAATGTCAGTACTCAGTAGGTACTCAGTAAAGATTAGATGTAAGAAGTTATTCTGATCGTCGCGAGAAATATATTAAATTATTTATATTATACTATCTATGTATGTAATTTTTAATTATAAAGCAGCGAATATTGTTTCTTGTATAATATTTCATTACGATAAACGAAATTATTTTTATTGCGCAGGGGTGGTTTGCAGCGTGTTTTACTGTGTGAAGGGGAGAAAATGTCCATTTCGTCATATCGCCGTGGGAGTAAATTATCAATGACGAGGGAAAGACCTTATTTTTATATATATATCGGGCAGTTTCGTTTAGTATGAAGTACTAGAGATTTAATTTCTTGTCGCGAGAACAAATTAACTTTTTGTAATTTGTATCTTTTTATTTTATAAATGATTATTTTTACATTAATAACATTCCTTCTTTTTTTTAGACACATAAACACAAAAACACAACATCTGTTCTATATTTGATAATGTATTTATTCTAATACAAATCAATAACTAAAAGTTGTTTTTTTTTTATAGCATTTTCTACGAACAAACAATAAATTTAACTAAAACGAACAAGGCTAATTTTAACAAAGAAAAACGTTTTGTGTTAAATTGATCAATATTGATTAAAACTAACTGGATTATTCATCAAATTAACTGAAAATGATATTTTCTTTAATTAAAACATGGTTTTTATTTTTAATAGGCTTTTAATATATATCTGATAAAAAAAATTGTAATCCCTTTTTCTGTTTCTAATTTAAGACGAATGTATTAAATTTGGCATAGAAATTGTGTTTATCTTTATGCAATTACTGAAGGTAAGCATCATAAATTATTTTTACTTGACATTTCAAGAAGTTATACACAATTAATGCATATTGTTTGTGAAATAATTCGTATTCCATTTGGATACGTTTTAATCTTCATAATATCTTATTTAATGAGCTATATAGTTTATATGCCATACAATTTACATTTTACAAAGGAGTGGAAACAAATTAATGTAAAAAAAAAAAAAACAACGAGTAAAAATAGTTTGAGAGCATGACTATTCGATTACAAATAAGAATATTGATGGATTCATGAAATAAAATGAAAATGAATATAAAATATTTTAAAAAGCATATATACATATTTATAGAGTGATTTATAGGATTTGTATAGGTTCCGAAACGAATATATATATATTTAAAGAAATTCTTCCAAAGAAAAGTTGGGAAGCGAATCGAAAAAGAGGAAATAAAAAGAACGAGGAAAACATTTGTCATAAAAGTCGTTTTAAATTTAAAAAAAATTAAATATATATATTCGTATAAAACATAATTGTACTTTTAAACGAAGAACAGTTAGATTTACAAAAGCTTATTGGCAAAGAGCCACATAGTAACTGAGTAATATAGTCATACGATACTTTAACCCGTTATTAAAAATATATAAGTTACTAAAAGATTATAGATAATTAATGTTGATGTTGAGAATTACGTTTTTTTTTTTCGCGCATAAACAATGTGTACTTATTGTAATTTCGTGATTTTATGCTGAAAACCGTTCTGTACAGTTCAAAATGCAATTCTTAAAAAATGTAATAACTTAAATAAACCACAGTAGTGACGGAATCACACCGAACAATACACCGATTATCAATGATTTATGGCCGACGAGTGTTATAATCTGTGCTGAAAAACCGAGTACATGTGGATCGAATAAAATCAGTATACGCTCGCGATGACCCGCGTGTGAACGGCGTAAGAAAATGTCTAGGCGGCCTTTCTCGGTATGTAATTACGGACTGTAATCGGACGTGATGTTATAGAAATAAATTACACGGCGAAAAGGTCCGTTAAACGTTTAAAAAAATAATCCGTTTTCAAATGGCATTGTGTATGATACCGTTAAATCGTGTATAATATTATAATATTATGATTTACTCACTTTGGCCATTAACTATATATATATATACGACCTTAGCTCAACCCGAGTTTAATTGTCTAAATAATAATAATAATAATAATAATATACCTAATAATTGACGCGATTTGCGAAGAACACGCGAAACGCACCGAACGCCGCGATGACAAAAACACTAAAAAACGTTCACGCGGTCGCAACGATAACACCCCGTGAATATATGTTATTATGGGAAAAGCCGTGTGATCTGGTGAGTGATAGTGGTGGTGGTGGTGGTGGTGGTGGTGGTGGTGGTGGTGGTGGTGGTGGCGGCGGCGGTGGTAGTGGTGGCGACGACGACGTTTGCTTTGTAGCCGCATCGACTTTCCCGTCGTTTCCGCGAGCGCGTCAGAAATTATCCGTAAAAACTACATAATAATATAGTGTATATATATAACAATAATAATAATCATCTATAATAGGTAGGTATATATAGTGTAGAAAACGTATTAATGTGCACATCGTATAGGTATAATGTTATGTATAAAAATAAAATAATACGACGGATCGGCTCAGTGTATTATTGGGGACGGTCGGTTCGAGCCCGACCGGGTGGGGATGAAAGTTGCCGCCACCGCCGGCGTATACACAGCAGCATCTGGCCCCGCGCGAGGGGTAGAGGTGACGGCTAATAATAAATTACACTACCAACCGCCGCCCCGTCCCGACAACCGCCGCCGACCCCAAAACCCAACCCCCTCGCCGTAGTGCCCACGCGCGAAAGGGATGAACGCACCGCCAACAACGCACAATCGATATACACGCACACACATACACTCGCGCACGCCCACGCACACGCACATGAGCCACACGCGCCCGCGCGCCGCCGACCCTTTCCTAAATATTCATTTCGCGTACGTATACATATTATATAATATATATATATATGTGTGTGTGTGTGTATATAATACATATACAATACTCAATACGCTCTTTGACTCTCTTTGACACACACACACACACACATATTATACACTATTATATAATAATATACGGCTACAGGCTAGTGTATCTGTATAGATACTGTTTCACTGTACTTAAAATACTGTAATATTATTTTTAGAGTGTTGAGTAAAATATCATAATATTGTCGTTGAAGCATTACACCCATATAATATATATTATACCACCAATTATAATATGGTGTGTATTATTAAACGAGACGTGCGGCAATCGGAAATTGTACCTAATATTATAATAATAATATGTGGCGTGCGGCGGGTCGCAAAAAGATCTCGACGCCCCTCCCCTCGCGCCATCGATGTGATATTGTATATACGCGATAACCGACCGCTAGCGATTTACGTGATAAGACGCGACACCCGAATATTATGATAATTATAATAATAACACGGTACAGGTATATACAAGCGTATTATACAGGTATATTATGGGGGATTAGTCCTCAAACTCCGTGACAACGATTTTACTATCGCGCCCGCTAAGAATGTAATCGGACGATTATTTAGACGCCTCAAACAGAATGCGGCAAATATAATATACAGGACGATCAACCGGGGACCCCTGGTTACGCACCGGTGTACAAGACAAGGGAGCGAATGCGTGGGTTGCATTCCCGCGGTCTTTTATTATTTTATTTTATGAAATAATGTTTTATTGGAAAAAGGTCAAAAATATAGTATTTTTGTTTGTATTCATAAAAAATCTAGATATATGTAGTTATTTTTATTTCATTATAACACATTTCACATCTCAGTGATTTCACATATTAAATAACATAATACTATACGTCTATACATACCTATATAGGGTGACCAGATATAAAATACGAAAATACGGGACAAAAATAAGATATTTTTATTGTGAATAAACATTTATTTTTGATGAAATGCTTAAATATTTAAAGTCTTAAATCTTAATAATAATTGACAACTTACTAAAATAATATTTTTTGGATATTTTATCACAATTTTAAAAATTATAAATATTTTTTTGTACTTATAAGTAAAAACTATAGTAACTAAATATAGTGTAATATGAATATGATTTAACTGGTGTTCGTAGTTGATGCTTGGGTATTTAGTATTACAGTAGTTTTTCACTCCTTCGGCAAATATCTTTCGGACGAATGTATATTTTTTTAAAGTTTTTTTTATTTCCCAATAGAAAATCATGAAACTCGGAACAGTTCTCCGTGACATGTAACATATAACTATGCTATACGAATATAGTAGTACCTATAAGCTATTATAGTATAACACTATATGCTCGTCAGTCTATCCAGTATAGTATAGGTAAAAAGATAAATATGATTTTATTATAGACAATAATATAAATTTAATCACAGAACTCACCATCGCTTGTTAAGCCAGGTTCAAGCGTTGGTATGCTTATAATAATACACTATAATAATCATTATAGAACACGATAATTGCGATCGTAACAAAATAATACCTGGATAGGTAGTTTTAACTTTAAAAAGATCTTTATCACCAGGAAAAATTATCAATTGTTGAAACGATTGAACTATTGAACTATCAAACGTAATGTATAAATGTATAATAGTTAACATTAGATTTGGGAGTTTGAACTTAAAATTGTTTTTTCATATACTAATGATTTTTTTTTTCATTTTTAAGGAATCACATTGAATTATAAATTATCCCTAAAAACGCCTAAATTATTATATATATGTTATTAGACTTTCATCTACTGATACCATTCCAATGTATGAGTTACGTATAACGCGTCACCGTGATTTCCTTTCTAGTGTTAATTTGATGAAAAAATGGTAAACACGATAGGCTTCCTATATTGTTATTAAATGGATGCATCTTCTGATACAGATTAAATTTTTTTTATTTATTAGTCGAGAAAGAAAAATTCCATTTAAATATTCACTTGAACGCACTACTCGTAGGCAAAGAATACTCACTAACGTGTAATCAAATTACATCTATGGCAAATCTCTACATAGTTATAGTGCAGTGCATTGCCATTATGTAGGTATACGACATAATAATGCGTTTACTGACTATTCTTACCACCATTAAAATATAATAATAGAAAAAGAAAAAAAGAAAATGAGTAGAGAAAACTAATTTAAATTATTTATCTAATATTATAGTGAAATATAAAAAGTTAAATAGTTAAATGTAAAGGTACATTTTTAAAACATTTTACTTATACAACTATGATGTCAGACTGGTGAATTATGAAGGTAATAATATTCCATGATAATAAAAAAATAAGAAAAAAGTAAAACACAACATTTACTGTCGCATTTTTAAATAATAGGTTAAAGTATTACAAAAACATTTTCTGCATAGGCACCTATACTTTCCTTACTTACAAAAATTAAATTACTTCGTACAGGTGTGTGGAATACCGAAGAATACTAAGGATATCGAATAATCAATACCTACATAAAATAACATAAGTATTTAAAAATAGTATTTCATGGTTTTGAAATACTGTTGCTAGTAAGAACTTTAAATTATATCTTCATTCAAGTGTTATACAAATATTCTATAAATATACTTCGCAAATCTATTTCGAATTGGTTATTTGTGTAATTTATAACTATAACTTATATAATTAAATAATATGATTAAATTAGTAGAGTACTTTTATTTATACAAAAACTGACTATAATTGCTTAAATATTTATTTTAAAAAAAAACGTATTCTTCGATAGATTATTCAGTTAATATGCCAAATTCGTCACAATAATCTCATCTTTATATAGACCATAAAGGTATTTTATATTTTATACAATGCAATAAGTGAATTATGCTTAAAGTGTAATAAATGTTCAAAAACTAAAATGTAAAATATTTAATATAATCTGATAAAACTAAACGCGCTCTACTAAGTCTTTATTGCTGTATTTATAATAAATTTTCTACGCGGGTGTAGTCATTTTAAGTAATCACTCGATGTGGATACCTACTCGAAATTATCGTAATAAACAGTTAATCAATTTCAATGCAACACACGTTTCATATTATACGTATACTACAACAATTGCATTGGAATAAATCAGGTATTTTAATAAACTTTACCGCAATCCAAAAATAAGCAACAATGCAACAATAATAATAAAATAATATATTTAAAAAAAAAAAATTATATTTCCTTTGCAATACTTACAGGAGACTTTATAGTAGGTACATTAAACGCGCAGAGACACACCCAGTGATTATTTTACGTTTTTTTTATGTATAACTTATAACATAAAATATGTTAATAATTTAATATGATTGGCCATGACGAACGAAAATCGTATCGACAAGAAAACCATTTCCTGGGATTCAAGTGTGTGGTTAGAACGCGCTAGCGTGCAGAGGAAGCCCGCCGGAACATAAAAAATAATCAATCATCATAATAAACATGACTTTCTATCTATAATCAATTTTATTTATGGTACTTATACATTATTATATATATTATGCTGTTAAATGTATTCTCGAAAGATTTTTGTAAAACATATTATTGAATACGTTATGCATTTATCGTGAGAATATATGAGAAGTATTTACATTCGAATTGAAACTACTGTAGTGCAACAACTAAAAACAAATGTATTTAGACTGCCCATATAATTCGTAAAAGAACATATTATTTTAATATTATTTAAGCGTAATAATAACAATCGTTTAGACTTTACGACTTTGGTGATTTATTAATACGAGACACTACGAGCAACTTGTTACATTTTTAATTAGTTATACGGTTATTATTTTTAACAACCACCAATTAAAATTAACAATGTTCGTTTTCAAATAACAAACAAATCAACATTATTTTAAATAAGTTTCGACAACATAATTACGCATGAACGATAGGTATTGTAATAATATAGTTAGGATAGTTAGGTACATACTATCAAATTTGTAAATGGCCAGAAAGAAATACAAAAAAAAAAAAAATAAACATAATAATATATTCTTTTAAACATTAAACGAAGAAGAATACGAAAGAAAATAAGTCGATAACTCGCAAGGGCATGTGTGTGTTCTTTATGCAGCCATAAAAAGGTAATAAAAAAAACATCCTATAACATAAAAGACTTCGGTAACCCAACAGAGGGGTTTTGTTACACTAAATTCTTTAACAGACTATAGGAAAAAAAAGTGATTTATAAAATGTATGCCAAGATTAAACGTAGAGTTAAAAACTTAAAAAAATAAAAATAAAATGTTAACGGTTATATTTTATATAAGTCGTGAACTGTTTATGATGTATCACAGAAATGTTTTCCTTGTGTTAAGCAATGATTTTTGCAACAAAATTGTTTAATACACTATATTACGTATATACCTACTATAATATATAGGAACCTATATTATATTTTCATATTTGCTATGTAATTACGCATATAATTATATAAACTTAGTTGAGTGTTTTGAAACTGATTTTTAGTAAATATTAAAATATGTATTTAAAAAGTGATTAGCTGAATAATATACCTCGTAGGTGCTAGTATATAATATTATATTACCTATGTATGATACTAATATATACCAATGCAGTGGTCAGCACATTCTCATTGTCGGTCGATGATATGTGTAATTGTATAACTTTAAACTATATAATAATTGTGTATAGTGGTCTTACTGGTCTTTAATAATTCATTATTGCCTTTCTATAAACCTCGCCGACTTCATTGATTTATGTCCACAGCCCGTCCTGTATAGTGATTGTGCAAATATTATCGATTTCAAGAAATGTAAACAATATTTATTTGTATGTTACAATCTTTATGAGTATTATATATATATGTAAACCTATCGTATATGATATCTGGTATATATATAATACTACGTAGATACAATATGTAGCAAATGTGTTATACATTTGTGATGAATGATAGTAATAAAGTATAACAGTG
Source organism: Rhopalosiphum padi (assembly GCF_020882245.1). NCBI lineage: Eukaryota > Metazoa > Arthropoda > Insecta > Hemiptera > Aphididae > Rhopalosiphum > Rhopalosiphum padi. The sequence goes on along the minus strand of NC_083598.1, from coordinate 17,652,085 downwards.
AGAATGAAATTGAGTTTTGACAATAAATATGAACACTGATAAATGATAATAATTCTTTATACAATCACTGTGTTATAGAGCCGTTATTATGTCGTCGTTTCTAAACTATATAACTACATATACCTGCGGACATTTTAGCAACTTTTCAATGACAAGATATCGCCAGAATACATTTTGGATGAATATAACATAGGAAGACACACGTACATGTTGTGACATACTATGTACTTTGGCGCACTAATAAATTCTCATGAATCTCTTTTTTTCCTAATATATCAATACTATATCTTAACACATCATGAAAGGTTTATTTTATGATATAGGTAATTCTAAGAATAACTAGATCCGTTCCTATAATACTGTCTTAAAATTGGAACTCTAAAATCTAAATGATAAAATTGGTAAAAAATGTACAGCGACGCAAAATCTGTTATCTTCTTTTGTAATGAATGATTTAATGATTGTCAAATCTAAAAATTAACAAAGTGGTCCTGCATTAAGTCTTGTAGTTTTTATTTATTTTTCAAGAAAAAAAACAATATAATGTAAAAAATGTCAGTTAAGCACGAAAAAGTTCTGCAGATAGAACCTTTTGTTTGTGAAAATAGTTTTTTTTTACTTAGTTGGAACTTTTTTGTTCTGAATTAAATGTGTGTTTGCTGGGAAAGAAAATTTGGTTTAACAAAAGAAGGTGTATAATATTGGTTGGCGTTTGATGTTTAAACCAAATACGAGTAATACATGATGATAGGTGTTAGGTATCATTATGTACATACATTTTTATTTTATTGATTAAGTATGTATAGAAATGATTAAAATTGTTCCAACGTTTATCATATTATTATTACAGTACTATTGACGTAATACGATTTTGGTTATCGATAATTTATTTCGTCATATAAATATAGAATAATAGAATTTGTTGGGTTTGATAATTAATACCCGGTCTTAGATCTAAAATTTTGGATCATAAAGTAATAAATAACAAATTCGTAAATTGTGTTGATTTAAAACCTTTTATTACTCGAGAACTCTTAAAATTATATATGAAAATGATCGTTGGCTAACTAAAATACAAAGCAATGAAAACGAAATATATTATATGTATATTAAAAAAAAATCAAGTTAGCACTTTTTAGTTCTGAGCCCACTTAAATCTTGTCTGTATATTTAATACTCATCCACTAAATATAATAACTAATAAATCACGTACAAAAATATTATTTTACTTCACTAGGCGTGTTTTAGTAAAACTCGGAGTATCACGTGTAATTTAGAAAAACCTATCTGTTTTTTTATTTAATCAAATCTATAAAAAAAAAAAAAAACTATTATATTACAAGTAAAAAAAAAAACTACAAATTTAATTAAACCAAAACAGTGATGATAATTTATAATCTGACGTTAAAATATTGTCATTTTTAATTAAATACACTATCAAATTACTTAAAACTCTTAAATGTACCTACATGTAATTATTTTTAAACGTTATTTTTTATTATTGTTTTGTGTTTGAATTTTTTAAATAATTAATACGTTATTTTGCGATTACAACAAATTTAGTCGACTTTATACCACTGTTTTACATTTCTATACTCGCCTTTTGTTGGCATTTTAATCGGCGGCCGACTTGAGTACAACATTGCCGTCACCAAATCTACATAAAAGTCCCCAAGAACATAATAAGTATATCGTCCCATGAAATACTACGATCGAGTCTCGGTATACGAAAGCCTTCGGTGTCGCGCGTGTGTTTTTCCGATAAAATATAATAACAACAATATGAACGACGGACGACGGGGTCTAATGGCGATGGTTATTATTATTATTTTTCTTAATCAAAGGGGTATTAACAGCAACTTTTAGTTATTACATCTTTTTTCGAACCTCGCGAACGCACATTACTATTGTTATTATTCGACGGTTGGGGACGCAACGAGAAACCAGTTTTTGTACACGACTAAATGCATATTATACCTATATATAAACGTATAGATATATTATAACCTTAATATACAGGTTACGCACGATAATAATGATAATAAAAACGCAGCGGCTGGCAGGTGCCCGACAACCCTTTCTCCAAAAAAAAAACACGTATTCCAGTAGCAGCTATAATATAATACACACTCACACGTATGCGCGCGCGTACAATAAATATTATGATAAATCGATATCGACACGGTCGTCAAACTACACTGAACAATTTTTTTTATCATTATTACTATATGTACTATTATTCTATATTGACGTATTATTCACACCTCTTCATTTTTCTTTACACTTCACCTCTGTACTTCCGTCGTAACTGCCACGGTGACACCACTTCTGTCGTAAAACCTCCGTAGCCAAATGCAAGTCACGAAACAAATTAACCGGGAAAGATTTATAACCTAATTTCAGCGAATAATTAACAATATTGTTATACATGTATAAATAAACGCATTGGCCAAACTCAATGATTGTCATGTAGTTATTGAATTAAAGATGTAACTCTACCAATCTATAATGTATTATACAAATCATTATGGAAAATATGTGTTATGAATTTAAGCATTATTCATGTGATTTATTATCAAGGAATATTTTATGTTTTCGTAAAATTTCAGATGATATATTTGTATTTAAATATAATATTATATGACAATAATGTCAATAATTATTATAGCTATCGATTTGCATTTGCTTTATATTGTTCATTGACTAGGCATTATGTGAAAACAGTGTAGGTTTACGGAGGAACATACTATAGGAATGAATAAATCACTATAACCGATAGGTATATTATATACTATTACACATACTTTTAAGAATACATTTTTTAAGTATCACACTGCATATAGGTATCAAGCCTTTTTACTTGAAATTACACGAGTTTGTCTTTTTTTTTAAAGTTTTTATAGCCTAAGTCTCTGTCCACAACTCAAACTTTTAAGAAACAGAATGAACAACTATTATACAACAAATGAACAATTGTACTATTATTTACTTAATTTGTATAAAAACAATTGTGACCCCGGTGGGGATATCGTGTTTTATTTTAACTTCGATAATAACTGATCGTGATAACCATACAATGAGCCGTATTTCATTTACGGTCAATAAGTGTGAATAGTGAGCATATTAGTATCATAATACTCAAGTAAGATTTTTTATCGTTATTTTATCAGTTATTAGTACATTCAAACAACCTTAAAATATATAAAAATGAGTATATCTATAGGCCAAAATAATACAATAAATAATAATAATCAAATATTTTTTTGTTGTGAAAACAATTTCACTTTCTTTCAGAGCACCTGAAGTTACTTATATGAACTGGGACGTATCAAGGTTACTTAAAAAATATGATCTTTTTTCTTGGGACCAGAGATGTACACGGGGGGTGTTTTGGGTGTTCAAACAACCCCCGAAATACTTGGGTTTTTGCATGGTTATTTACTTATTAAATTGTATTCTTAATTTTATTATATCACTGTTTGTATTTAAAAATAATATTTTAAGTATACCTAATTTTCATAAATTATTTTGTGTATTTATTAAAAAAGTTTTACCTTTCAATAACTGATTTTCAAAAATACCTCCAAAACTTTTTCTGCGTACGTCCCAAGTTGGGACACATTCGGATGATACCTTATTCTGAATGCATACAGTACATTAAATAAGTCTTTCGGGACGCACTCGGAAAACTTCCTGGTTCACATGTCGTCTATCGTGTCAAAAGTTGAACTTGGCTCAACTCTGGAAATTTCCCGGTAGATAAATCTATCATGGTTAGAAAATGATACCATCAATCATGATTACAATGGCCAATCGAATACTATAAAAGGAACACGACATAACGGGAGAAGTAGCTGTGAACTCAACTTAATTCAAATGATTACTATTTTATCAGCATCTATTTTAAGATACTTAAAGTTTTAGATACTATAAAAAGCATAGTTTCTTAAAACAGTTAAAACGTACTCGAAATAAATTTACTGTTGTCTGTTAGATAGCAACTACGAAAAACACAGGCGGGTTTCAATTAATAATAATATAATAATCAAGAACTTACATTGTAAAATAAATAATTGTTCAAAATATAGTAAGAAAAAATAGGCACACCATTTAACATTAAATTATTTTTATTTAATATTATATAAATACAGTAGGTAGGTACTTATTTAAATGTAAACGTCAAATAAGTAAATCAATAAAAGTATTTGAAAAAATCATTATGACATTGCTTTATGACACTGCCAACCACTAAATTATCAAAGACTTTAAGAAGAATGACTGAACATTTCATGTTGTCACTTTGGTTATTGGTTATAATAAATGTGTAAATAATAATTTAAAAGTATACGAAATAATTCAACATTATTTCTAATAGAATATTAAGTTATACAGCTTAATTTATTTTTATTGTCAACCGGTGTTATGGAAATATAACAATGCAACGCTCATAAGGCCATAGCTTATTAAAAATATTTAATGATCAGTAAAAGATACCAATAACTCTAGTTGGATCATTTAATTTTTTATACATATTAAAGTATATTATAAAATTAAAAATACTATAAATTAAATAATTTGCTAAATAAATGTTAAAAATAATCTAAAAAATAAAAACAACAAATCATTTATATGTACTGTACTTATATGCACTAATGACTAAAATATATTAAATATGCAAACAAATACATTACTTTTATTATGTATCTTGAATATCATTACCACTAATGATTGACTAATTATAATTTCTGAATACAATTATTTTATATTAAATAAAACATAAAAACGCATAATTATTGAGTTAATTAAATTCACAACCTTGCTTATAAATTATCATCTACTAAATTATTTAATTAGAATATTATTCAATACAAGTATTATTATATATATATTGCACTTTTTAGCTTGGTTTGGGTCTAGTGTAATTACCACGGTACTTCATTTAACAATAAACATAAGTTCATATATAATGTGATTATTATACCATCACATATTGCTATATTAGCATATTATTTTTCAAGATTTAATAAAATATCTTAATACCTACTTGTTATAGCCAGTATATATGCACACAACACTGAGTTATTGTTTATAATATCAACAACACAATACGAGTATCCGTATATTTATTTAAGTTAATTATTACGTAAACCTATATAATATACCAAAGGCCTGCATTATACTTGAATTAATCGTACTAATAAAAAAATAGTTTAGGTAACCTATTAATGTTGTATTGTAGTTACTATTTTACTATTCTTTGATGATTGAAACTTAAATAAAATAAATTATTTCAAAATTTAAAAGCTTCAAGAAAATGAAATATTATACAATATTGGTATTCACACGATAAGTATTTATAAAAATTATAATAATACATTGTACGACTATATCACATTATTTATTCAAAATTTAGCCTAAAATAGGTTGTGTGAAATATGATTATATGAATACTGTATAAAGAATTATTCGATGATGAATATTCAAACAATTATTAAAACTAGCTTAGGTAACACTTATTTTCAAAATGCTTTCAATATTAATATAATATATTATATCGTGCGTACTATACGTATTTTAAGTTAAATTATTTTTTGTGCTTCATTAAAATATACATCAAAATAAATATATTTATAAGACTGACGACTTATACTACTTGCATAATAAATTATTTAAAATGTAATTGTGTAGGTATACTGCAGTGAACTTGGTATAAAAGATATATTATATTATTCTAATATGAACATACTATATACATGAATTATTTTATTTTATTGATTTTATTTATTCCCTCGTAAAAAAATATATAAAGTATGAACATTAATAAATAAAACAATCGATTTTGAAAAGTATTCAAATTAAATACCCATACATGTTAATTAAAATCCCAAGACCTATTTGTTAATAAATATTTTATGTACTTTTCATCAAGCTATTTATTTTTATTATGACTTTTTATGATTATAAAACGACATAATACGCATCATAACATAATATACGAGTTTAGTGCGCAAACGTACTGTATTCTTATTCTATCAAAGTATTTGTATAAAAAACTTAAAACTTTTTGTTCAAATACAAGAAATTCTACAGTGTATGGAAATATATTAGTGGAATTTTAAAGTTAACATTAGTTACACGTATTTAATATATTATAAATTATGAGTACTTAACTATATTATAAAAATATGTGAAAAAATATTCCACGTTCTAAATCACCGATTACGGATCCCAGAAATTGAAGGAGTTGCATATTTTGCATTTTTATCAATTTTACGAGAAAAGTGCATATTTTATTGTTTTTCATACGCATATTGTTTTTTTTTTTCTTAACCTGTGTATTTTCAATAAAACTGAGTATAAAACTCAATAATTGTATAAAACTCAATTTTATTTTACGTAGATATTTATAATCATCATCAAAGTTGAATATTAATTTAACAGCAACGCGGTACGATGTGCATTATGTTATCAGTTAATCTATACCGCGCTTTATGCCGAAATATTATTTTATCGTTGATAAATTATTGACTTAACTTATCGTAAATCCATTTATTATTTATTTTTTAGTAAATGTATTGTACACAATTGACATTATATGCAGTATTTTTTTTTGAATAATATACATATTTTACCTGTTACAGCATTTATAATTCATAAACCCTAATCATTACCTACTCATTATAAAATACCGAAATGCGTTATAATATTACATATTTATAAAATTTTAATTTTTATCAAAAATATATTTTAATTTATACAAAATGATACAGATTTATTCACTAAAGTATACTACTACTATTTATATATATATATACAAATAATAAGAGTGGAAAGACAGAAAAAAAGACCCTTTTTACAGAATTAATCAAATTAGCTTCTAGTTCAGAGGGGTCACAAAGTGTTTATGCAATCGAAAACGTTATTTTTTACAATTTACATAAAACATATTTCAAGAATTTCAACAACAATAAACAATAAATCTCTTTCTCAGCCATTTAATAAAATATTGTAAAAATAATTATTTATTTTCTGGTTTCTTTTTTATTCTTATTGTTTTGGATCGTATAACAATTGAATTTATTTAAGTAATTTAAAAACGAACAAACAATTAAAGGGATTGTATTTTAACCTTTAAGGATAAAAATCTATCTCGTTAACCACGTACAACTCGTAAGAGGTAAATAAATAAAATACAAATCCTAATGTACATTATAATTTATTTGTGATTATATTATTCATAATCAAATTTTTTGCATTACAATATTATAATATTATATAGATTCATAGATTTCAATAAGTTAATGGATATGATTTAGTAATAAATACAATTTTTAAATTAACATTTAATAGAGCTTAATGTATAACGTATTGTAATAAGAAAATCTCCAATAATCAAAAAAGTATCGAAATCAAATGTTTTCTTTTTTATTTGTATAAAATAAACTAATACTAAAAATAATGCAAATATATCCAAAATTAGCTATAAGTAATAACTAATAAGTATATAAACTGTTATTTCTTCATAATAAATTACTACACAAATAATTTATTTTTACTCTTTAATGTATAATAATTTCATGTTATTATAATATTTATTATTAGTAGTAGTATAGTATTAAACATCGATATTTTAATTAATATTCGTAATTGTGATTCATGTTGTCTTAAAGATATTGTATACTATTAAGATTCTGTTTCAATAACCTAATAAATGTCTCATTATTTGTATTATACTAGACTGAGTAGTGACATAATTATATTATCAATATTAATCATTATCCATTTTATTAAAATAAAAACAAAGCGGTTTGATTAATCTACCTTCGATGAAAAACAAGAGTGCAAGATCACAATATTATAATATTATTTATACATTTTAAGATACAAAATAAATGTTCATTCGTATATATACGTAAACGTGCAAAAACTCGTGCATAAACTCTTCCAAAATACCTATACAATAATATAATAAAATATTTAGCTTCTTCAGTCCTACGCTAAGTATTTAAAAGTTGATTTGCTACGAGACTCGGCTGACGAAAAAAAAAACTATAATACCGGGATTTCTATCGAGATTGTTGAACAGTAAATCCTCTTAACAACCGGAATGGTCGGTATAATAAAGTATGACTTCCTATAAATAATATTGTAGCCTGTAGGGCGGCTTGGCAGACAAATTAGGTAAACACATTTAGACAAGATAGCTGTATGCTTGCATAGGAAACGGATAGGAGAGCGAGCAGCGGGAGCGTGATGGATGACGATACGACAACGAATAAGTTATTCGGCCTGATTAAACGCTTTGGTGTTTATATAAAACAAAGTATTATTAAATTAATAAACTCGTTACTCTTTTTAACATAACATCTAACATAAACTGTAACAACATAAATTTCTCAATAAACTTTATAATATTAAACCTGCAAAAGTCAAAGTACATTCAACACACTTACGATCGCAGGAACTTTAAAAAAGTTTCACCTATAACCGTCACGAGCATTGCAATCGTTTTCTCCTCGAACAAGAATCACGAAAATAAATTGGAAAATACCTATACCAATATTATATAATAGGTATATAATATAAGTAAGAAACGTATCAATACGAAAATTAACAATTTATACAATTAGCTTAATGCTAAAAATCGAGAAAAGCTCGTGTCGAAATGTGTTAAAATAAAAACGTGTATAAATAAATATCATTAATATTAAAAATAAAGTGAATACATAGTACACTGGTAAAGGTACATCAATATTTGATAGCTATAACAGGCAAACAGCCGTATCTGCCATAAATTGTCAAAAATAACATTATTTTTCTTTTTAAATAAATATACATATAATTATGATATTTTTATTTTTTAAATGTTTATACAATTTTTGATATCTATTATGCCGATAATATTCAAATGTGAACGTATCTAGATTTCGTTTGTTAGCTCATATTGATCATCAATATCTATCATAGAATAATTATGGTTGTAATTAATATTATTCGTTTCCATGTACTTTGTATAATCCAATCCATTGTTAAAAAATAATACTTGTAATAGCACCCAGTGTGCTGAAACATTTTAAAGTTAATAAATAAAAAAAAAAAAAATTTTATTCGTTTAAACTTAAAACGGTTAAACAGCAAACAATATTATTAAACAATACATCAGCAACAAATTATAGTTATCGATTAAAAAATAGTTGTATTTTTTAAGGGATTGAATTATAGGTAAATAGTTTTCATTTTTAATAAACGGTATGTCAATATACTAGATATTACATAGATAAGTGTACATGTGATGACGTCGAATATTTTATTGAATAAAAATACTCTCTGCAAAATTCATTGCTAAAAAAAGTAAAAAACATATTGCTAAAAACGTTTTATGATTAGTACTATTCAAAATATAAACGAAGACCTTTTTTTTTTATAGTTTTACTTATCTTCCAAACAGCATAGGTATGTACGCTGTTTGAAAGATAAGTGTCTATAAGCTATATACAATTATTATCGCACATCTTATAATATGTCGTATTTATATTTGTGTCTTGTAATAATATTTAATATTTATCATTAAATTTTGCTCTCAGAAAATATCAACAAAATGGTGTATAAAAATAAAATATAACAGGAAAAAAACATATAAAATATACGTGTAGACGTATAAGTTATTTTCAATCGTAGGTAAAATGCATATTATAATTAACGAATGATGAAAGATCTGTATGCAAAGTGAATTTATAGATGGATTTTCAATGTCACATTTGTTATAATTAACTCGTTTTCAAATTTCTGATTTTCGCAATTAAAAAATGTACAATAATAATGTTAATAATAATATTACAACAACGTTGCAAATATTATATTTAATACCTTAATGTTTTACTTTGCCCGAACAGGTGTTTGTTGTATAATGGTGCGTTAATTTATGCAGACATGTGTCATTTTTTAACCAGCCAAAAAAAAATATATCAACTCGAGGTTATCGTGCGTCTGGGGCTGTACGATAATATAACACCACTTGTACGACACCGATGTAGCGCTGCTTGTACAACAAGAATAATTTCGACTATTTTATTGTTTTATTATCCACGACGAGTACATATAGGTACTATTTTACTACACAACGCATCGTAAATTATAATTTAATACTTATAAATATCAAATAGTATTAGGTATAATATATACGTAATAAGCCTATGATATAAGTGCGATATTTTAAGGATAAATAAAATTAAATATAATAATATGATGTACCTATGTTAATAATGGCGATAATGATTAATGATAAACGGTTGACAGAAACGCATAGGTACACGGACACACGGTACACCGTCCTACAGGTACTCATATTATATTGTTTGAACACTTCCGTTTTAAGAACAGGTGTCCCCTATGTTTTACATCGCTTATACAATATGATATTATTATAATTCCTCATTGCACAAACAACGAACAACGTGTGAAATTAGTTTAAGTGTAAGCGAATTCAAATGTAATCATAATAATATTATGTTCAAGTCTATATTCTCCTTTATTCCCAAGTCCCATGTTTACATTAATCCCTAACAATGATATAATTTTTAAACACAACTATATAATAATATCATGAATGAAAAAAATAATTTTTATATCTAAAAATAGATATAATATAAATTAAAATGTTTACGCTTTAAATTTGTTTTTATAATATTATATAACAAAAAAATATATTTATAATGCAGCACAATGTACTTATTGGCAACTGATAAGTATTTTTTTTAGATATTATTATATGGTTATAAGTTGTAAATTGTTATACTCTACGCGCCACCTAAATACTAAATAAGTTAATTTACCTCGAGCATGAAATTATTAGGTATTTAGATTATGTATTATTAAAATATATAGTTAATATATGACAATATATTAATGGCATAATTATTGTTTTTTTTTTTTAATTTTGATGAATTTACATAGGGAAGAAAATTGGATAAATTGTGTGGGGTGGTGAAAACGCGAGGGAAAGAAAGGAGTAACTTCGAACCCGCATATTCCTCGTAAAATATGTCACCCGTTGTCGTTGTAATCCAAAACGGACGCAAAAGCGGCGGAAATGAGAGATGGGAGATGAAGAGGGGACATCCTAGTACATATTATATATAGAAATAACGGCGATTACGGTTAAATTGGCCGTCGGACTTTGACGAAACTTTACGAGGAAAAAAAAAAGAAAACGCGCCGATTTTAGTTAGAGGGTCAATCACGTACGACCCTCGTAATCCGATCGGTCAAAGAGAACCAACCCCGTTCATCCGTTGCTACTCTTGCTACTAGCAAACATTGAGAACAAAATAGAAATTTTCCATTGTCGACTGTCGTCGTCATTGTGATTCGAGGTAAGTTTATACTCAATTTTTTTTTCTATCAAACACGAACGTACATTCTAATCGAAGTATAAACAATAATGCATGATATATTCTGATATCGATAACCATACATAAATCATAAATATATATTATAATAGTACAATAGCAACAAGCTATACTATTATAACATCATATTATGATATTATTTAACAATAGATTAAAATTAGGTCTGTATGATTTATAGTTATTACTGTGACGATGGTAAATATTTAAAATAACTCTCGATTTTCTTAGTACATACACCTATGTAATATACTTTATAAATATTGTGTTAAAAAACGAAAAATATTTGACTGATACAATACGCAATATAAGCAGTAAGTTAAGTATTTTGATAACATTTCGAATACAATTTTGTATGTTTCACATTTTTATCAACATTTAACTCCGACAAAGAACATAATGATAATATTATTTATAAGTATTGAAGTATACTGAGCAATTTTTCAAGTATGCTCACTCATTTTTGCCTTTGATTATGTATTTGTTCCAATTCTGATTTTTGGAATTTTTAAGGTAGGCTTTTTATGCCAAGTAAGGTTTAAATGCGATACAAATTATTTATTATTTTTTTTTTTTAAATTATAACCACTTTTTTACTAAATGGTTCAGTAGATGATTTTGGTATATCTACTTATATAAATCAAAATTCGTATGAGTAGTTCATGAATTATTAAACTTAATTTATACTAATATTAATCCACGACAATATGATAAGTAGATATCATACGGGCTTAGATATTATGATGATTTGAACATTTTATAAATCTAGACATTGACTAGACAGCGAATATTAAATTAAATATTACATATATTTCATGTTGTATGTAAAACCATTTATAAGGACATTAATAACTTAGAAATTAATTGTCTGAATTTCTAATAATAAGAATATATATATAATATATATATGTCATAAAAAATCAACATTTTCAAAAAAAAAATATCTATTTAACAATAAACAGTAAAACAAGATAATTCTTTATTGAAAAAAATGCGTTAACTTAAGTATATTTGAAAATATTATGGTGTTTAAGTGTACCTACTTACCTAAATATTCCAAAAAACATAATTTGAATATATGTAAACGGAAGTGAAAATTCTGTGTATTAATTAAAACAATATGTTTGTTAATGAGCGAAAATAATATTTTATTCGTCTCACCAAGTACTGTATATAATATTACACTAAATTGTTTAAATTAATATACATTTAATTGATCAATAATAATGATTATAATTATTCGTATTTTCCAATTATATGCTTTACATTTATGTTTAGCAATAGAACAACTAGTACCTATTGTTTACAACAAGCACGTGGTTAAATAATAGATTAATTTTCATTTCATCGTTTATAATAATATGTTTTAAATCGAATCTGCATAAACGAGCAACACGCAGAACGATGAAATACAATTTTGACCTCGTTACAAATGCATCTATCAATATCTGTATATTTAATTGATTTATTGAAATACGAAATCAATAAGTACCTGCTGTATAATACAATATAATATATAACCTATGTATATTAGGTAATTCATGAATTATTGTCCTACTAATGGTCTCTGATTTTTTTTATGTATATTTACCGCACTACATTTTGCACTGAGAAGAAGAACTAATTGTTTTTCATTTCTTACAAATATAAGACGTTATACATCGGTACATCAGAAATTATAATTAAAAATACGGAGCATTTAATAATAAAGTATGAAAATATTAATACTAATAAAAATTAAAAAGGTTAAATTGTACAAAAATAATGAGAGTACCAATTACTTACATATTTATAATAAGCATTTTAAACATTAAAGAGAAAGATTTTATAAATATTTAAGACAGTTACACTTCGATTATAAAAATGTATTACAATATAGCGTATAAATGGTTCATGCCGAATTAAGAATAATATTCAAATTTGGAAATAAAATAGCATACATTTATTATTCCGAAATAATAAAACATTTATCTATTCCATATAAACTCAACTATTTAGTGACAATAATTTTTCATATAAATTTATGAGTCCTTGATTTCATGATATTATTTTAAAACTATATGGTTTTTAAAATTCTAAAACTTTTTTACTGTACATTATTATTTTTATTTTTCATTAAATTTTTATTGGATATTAGATGCAGAGTTATATAAGAATATAAATATATTTTCAATTAATTCATATTTACATAATAAAGTTATTGAAATTATTTTTATTAAATAAAAAATATGAAGTCTAACAAAATATAATAATTGTATCCTGACTAATTTTACTTTCCTTTATTGTCTTCCTTCTGTTTATAACTAACGATGTAATTTATAAGACAAACTAAATGATAAATTTGTACTTGAAATGCTTTATATTTTGATTTGTTAATACTTTTCATAAAAAAAAAAAAAAATAATAAAACCATTCGCAATCAAAAAACACCATAGTGTTCGATAACTTTTTCCTTAAATAAATAAATAAATATAATGAATCTATATATTATATTATATTGAATTAATTATTAATATTAATTTAATTTAGAACCTAACCTACTTTTAAATACTTGATTCGTATAAGATAAAAGTAAGATTCCTGTTAACGAATTAATAAGACACGCTTTTAATCTTCTGAAGCAAAGAAAAATATGAATTTTACTTTTAACATACGCCAATCCCACTCTTTATACGCGTTGTTTTATCATGTAGATAGTATTTTTAAATCAATAAAATGAATGTATACACAAGCACACATTAACTTTATGTACACATAGACAATATGTATATTATATTTATATATATATTACAATCACCAACGACCTTAACTATAAAGATAATTTTTTAATATCTGTTTATTCTTTAATATTCATTTAACTAAAAATATTATGTGTTTGTATGATATGATATTATATTATATATTTTATTTTAAAAACATCAAAATGCAAATGGTATTATTACCAACGAGTAACGACTAACCGAACAATTAATATTATTATAATTACGTTTATCTACCGTGAAAATGAAAATGGTGAAACGAAACAGAAAGCCAAACACATATTTTGTTTTTGTCATTTTTTGTGATTTAAAATTTACATTAAACAATGTTTCCATAATGTTGTAATGAATAAAAGTTTTTTTTTATTAATAATTATGTTCAAATATTATATAGATATTCAAATTAAAATCAATCGTTTTATAATCACTACGAAGAATTAATTTAAATGTTTGTAAGAATTCATTATTACACTATTATTTGTAACAGTCCATTGATTATTCTTAATAGTGTAAAATTCATAACGAAACCTTTAGTATTAAAAGCTTTACCAAAACTCATTAATTATTAGAGAAAACTTACTCAAGTTTATTTTTAAATGTTGATCCTACGCCAAATCAGGGAAATTACAATACATAAAGTTTATTAAAACTTGTAAAACCCTAGAAAATATTTATAATAAAATTATAACTTATATAATATCACACTATATGTATTGATTACACGAAATTGTAATATACATTTTATTTTACCTTACAAAACCTAACGAAATATTTACCTTGTTAATTATTATATAAATAAGTAAACTATGACGTTAATATATTTATTAAACTATGCACCTATCTAATATATATATTTATTTAAATCAAGTACTTTACTTATAGTTCATTTTGTATATTTTAGACGTGTATGTTCTTTGTATATCGATTTTCTTTTAGTCCCAATGAAAATCTAAGTTGAAAACACATCAAAGCATTATTCTATCTTGTTTAAAGCAACTTTACCAAACTCTCGACCCGATATACATAAACATACAACTTCTTTACTTCAATTCGCTTCTTATTCGACAGATTTTTCATTTCTTCTTTAGTACTTTGTCAAAGTTCTAAGACTCGGAAATTGAATGAGCAAAACTAATAATATAATCATACTTTTTACCATGAAGGTCTATTGTTATGGTTTTGACGATTCTAAAGATATACCTGGTTAAAAGTACCTTACAATATTATCTCCATCTTATTATGTAAGCATATTTTATCATTTTAAATTATCAATAATATTTATACAATTTCTACGAATTTGTTGTTTTTATTTTATTTTTTATTATTATAATAGCAAAAACCTTATATATGACAGACTACCTTCATTAACAATATAATATACGTATAATAATTAAGAACCGTATAATCATTTTTTAATAATATCTTTATTATAGAATGTGTACACATTTTATGCGTAATTCTGATACATTCAACCTATTTTTACAGTTTTAAATACTAAGAATATATTTTTATAAAGTTTAACATTTTTTTCAAAATTAATTTTTAAAAAATTACGTTGAATTATTTACTAACTATATATACATATAATATTTATATTATACAATTGTTGAGTTATAATAAAGACTCTCAAATAATTTAAGTAGGTATTTATGAATGAAAAGAGCGAGTTCTATTTTGGATGTCGTAAAAACCAATAATTATATTTTGAGGCAATATAGAATACTCTGCGGGGAGTTTGCCAAATCGTACATTTGAATTGGTAAATCCTACGTAATCGTTTTGCCTGACAACTTTTTTTACACTATACTGCAGAAGCACAATACATACATACATATCTCACAGAGTTCTGTGGTCTACCATTGCCATCTTATTTAATGTCGAAATATTCTCCGTTTTTCGTTACAACAAAACTTGGCAAAATTAGGACACCAAGCAATCTAAAGTTTCAAAGTCTTTTTCTTTCTCGTAACTCAAGAGCACCACTTTTTCGGTACACGGCGAAATTTTAATCATCTGACAACATTTCCTGTTACTTTTATACTTTATAAGTATGAATTATTCAATTATTTAGTACCTACTTTATTTTTTTGAAATATTATGCAATATATGGTTCGTATACAAAATAAAATATATTATACACTTATATTACCTACATTTTTTCAATTCGTATCCTTGCATTTTAATTGTTAACATTTTGAGATTTATTTAGATTTTATCTATCTATAATTTATTGACTGTATTTCAATTGATTAAATAGCACAAAAAATAATAAATTATACAGAGAAATATGATCCTGTACTACTAAGAATAATTATGACATAAATATTATTTTTTTAAAGATAATATTCTCCGCTACGGTACAAATATTGTAAAAATATATTTTTTTTTTTTTTAAACCATTTTCATATATATAAAACGTACGTTCAATTTTTCTTTTCTGTCAAAGCCTTACTCAAAAATCACTTATATTTTTCCATCGTTGTCGTAACAACCATTGGGGGAACTAAAAATTGCTTTTGTTCAAATCCCGACAGCTGCCTTTTAGCACGGCTGCAGCGGCGTGCAGCGGTACTGAGACCCTGAGCAACATCGTTTTATACGCTTTTCCCCATCCGATTTGCATGCAAGTCGTATTTTATTTTTGCTGCGTAACTACTTCAATAACTCCAATAAAGAAAAATCGATAATGAAGACAATTATGAGCACGGGACATGCAGAATTTATACATTTTTAACTTAACGATCCAGGGATAAATAAAAAAGTATTTTTTCTGAAGGTAAAACATAGTAACTATAGTAGATACTACGAAAGGCTAAAATCGTGATGACCTACTCAATTATTGTAAATTTAGTGCGCTTAGTAAAGTTATAAATTAATATATTTACGCTAATTGTATAATATAACTTAAAATATTTTGGCTGGCTTTCAAAGCGCAGAATCTGATGTTTCGTTAAAAATAAACGACCATTCTAATTATAGACAATGGCTGTGCAAAAATATATTTAAGATTTTCATCGGTCAATAATTATCGATAGATTAAGAAATTGGTATTATAATATAATATAGGTCATAGTTAAAACATTATTTATCACCAGTCTCTAGTGGAGTTTTATAGTTAAGTTAAAAGTTGTGATCAATCCTAACTCGGTACGTTTTAATTTTATTTTTATTATGTGTACATCTATAAAACATTTATAAAATTACATTATTTCCTTACGTAGTATAACAATGACACAATTCTTTAGAGTTTTATAGTATTAAACCTAAGTATACATAGCGACAATACATCTCAATAATCTATCATAAATCAGATTAGAATATATAAAGTTTATTAAGATTTAACACGTGAACTTAGACACCTGTAAAAAATAAATTAAGGCAGCGGTTTTCTCAATGCAATTTAATAGTTTTTAAATCGTGTATATATAGTATATATACCTATATTATATTGAATAATTTCACATTTTCAATATTTTATTTATGATATTATTATAAAAGTAAAACGTATTACATTTGGCGGTTTAATATAAAATGCAATGCTTATAATATTGTATGAAATTGTTATTTATGCGGATAAGCAACACCGAGTTAAGTATGTATATATTATAATAAATATAATACACTTTGCAGCAGACATATTGTACAAGAATATTTTTATATTATTATAAACATAACAATATGCGCGTTTACCTGCGTGTATACCTATCAGCTTTTTCACGTTTATTGTGGTGCATGTCTGTAACAAAGACATTTCGGGTATATATACGCAACGGTTCCATTGATGGCTGTTTGCAATATCATCGAAAAAATAAAATAAAAACAGGCGGCGGCTTTGGGGGTGCACACACATATTACGTATATAATATATTGTTGTGAGTATTTTGTTGTTACTCTCACATACTAATCTCGAACCATTTACAACGACGTCGCACTATATCGCATATATACTGAACAGCAGCAGCTGTTTGTCGCATTCCGAGCGATAGTTTTTCTCCACAAAACCCACTAGTATAGCCTCTGCACAATACACGAGCAATAAATACTACGCACCTATACTACTAAAGTTTCGAAGAATTATTTGATGGTAAAATGGAAGACAGTTTTTACAAAATAAAGTATTATCAGTGGTGGACGGAAAAAGTTTTCCACCAGTCCTAGATAAAAACGATTTTCGTTGATATTGGAGAATATAATGTAATAAAAATCAAACACCATGCAAGTAATAATGGTTAATTATATAAAGGAAAAATAAATGGTGAAAAATTGTATTATTCGTTAAGATAATTTTAATTCTGACGTTTATTACTTAAAGATATTAATGCTGATTCCCGATTATAATTTTATTGAACGATAATTTTGGTATACAAACTGTATTGAGGAATCTGCATTTTTAATATATTTAATAATTATAAATAGATAATCAATTATTTATAACTTAAAGTTTTTATGAAAATAGTAATGATATAATACTTTTTTTTTGTAACATTTTATCATATCTGAATAACAACCCAAGAAATTCCTTAACAATTAAAGTGAGAATTTGAAACGCACATAAGAATAATTGTTCAACGACAATGACGATTATACATATAGTTCCTGCTTTGATACATAGTACTATATGTGACACAGCCATCGTTATTCGTTTTACATAATATATTATGCATATTGTATACATCATATTACGTTATTGAACGTTATTTCTTTGAATAACGCTACAAACAATTTACTTTGTTCATATTTATAATATATACTATGTACCTACTGTATACCCATATACATGTATTAAGTACGTTATATAGTGATATTTAAGTGACTTGGCTACTAAAATTTCAATATGTTGGGCACTATACCTAGGCATTATACTAATACATTATATGCACTCGTACAGATAATCAATAATGTATACTGTGTATAATTTATTATGATATGTTTAATACACTTATTGTACCTACCCGCTAATACCAACTATCATTTTTGGTTTAATTCTTTACGTATTATTCTAAATTCATATTTTCCAGATGTCGACCACGTCATTATATCTTTCGGGCCGCCAATGTATACGTACAGCATTGATCCGATACTTGGCTAGGAAAATAGTCGCAATACCCGTTAAAATAATTGAACAACTTGGATTCGGGAATATGGTCAAAGTTAAAATAATTAATGATAATAGCTCAAGTGTAACATAATATCATCATTTATAAAATTACATATTATTGCACTGACCATGTTATCGCGGATCGGACCCACTCGTTCATATTATTATATTATCGTAAATCGAAGTATTTAAAACTCCAGTTGCCCGAGATATTATTTTTTATTTTTACGCGCCGTAAGGTTATAAAGTCATAAACTGTAAGCACCGATAATATGACCCTATATAATAGCCATAATATAGATGTACGATTATTGTTATTAGCTATTGTACAGTCGAATAGATGATGTTTCCAGATTTATTGTGGCCGGTCACGACGAGAATTGACCGTAAAAATATTAGTTTGATCTCAACGTTTCAACACTGTCGTCCTATAATAGTTATAATAAATTTCGCAAATTCGTTTTAAACCACTCTAATCATCTTATCGCCAACCTAGCATCTACTACACTACTCTACCCTTCGCCTCAAACGAAAATGGTCACGTGATTTTATCATTAATTCAAACTAAACTGAGTTCATATATTGCTGCAGGAAGTAGTTTCAATGGACACTCCTTTTCCTCGCGTCGTCCAGCCTAGTTAAACAATGTCAACTCAATTACTTATTGTATATATACTGCAGTTTACAGATATTTTTCTATATTTTTAATTTCGCACATAGGCAGAGTCATGGGGGCCTGTGCTCCGGACGCAAATTTTAAGGGGCGTCAAAATGTTAGGCCGGTTAACGGAGGAGCTGAATATTTTTAATTTTGCCACGGGCGCCAAATTATGACAGCGTGGCTGTGCACATATAGGTGTGATTATCGTGTAATAGTATCTTATATTACAAACACGAGTGTATACGTCACCTCTGTGGCTATGCATGTGCGTATAACGTATTACACGCGTCGTCCGGTCTGTATTATTACAATATAATATACTCGTACTTTATAATATTATAAACGACCGTCATAATATCTATATATAATAATAATACATTATAATATGCATCGCAGCTGTAGCTGCAGTTATAATAATATATCGGTGTGAGTACACACGACAACGTTTCGTCGTCGTCTTCGGTAAATAAATAAGATCCGAAAAAAAAAACAACAACAATTTTCGTTCTCTTCTCCATCACACGTCGTCGCGCAAACGCGCCGCATATCTAAACACTGTAAATTACATTAATTAAACGCGTTTATGGCGGCGGCGGCGGCGGCGGTGACGAAAGGAAAGGGTATATAGTGTGGGTAGGACGGGCGTGTGGGTCGCGGAACGATCGGCGCTGGTGCCGCGGGGGGGTGGAGAACGTAATTCAGAACGTCTGATGTGCATAGACGGAAGGAAAGAGAAACGGCGGCGGCGGTAGTTAAGAAGAGGCATACTCCCGGCGCATATATACAAATATGTATATATGTATGTATGTACGCGCGGGGGAGTCAAGAGAGCGTAATGGGACGGTGACACGCGACATTTCATTTGGCGCTTTGGCCTCGCCGCCGCTGCTGCTGCTGCTGCTGCCGCGCGAGTTGGGACCGAATCGATCCTATACAATATTATGTGTGTGTGGCATACGCCACCGCCGCCGCCACCACCGTGGCCATCGCTATCGCCACCGCCGTTGTTATTATATCGACATAGCACCGCCGCCGCGATGTGTTCGTGTCGTCGAATACCTCTACATAGATATATATATATATATATACATACACCGCCTGCCATTGTGTGTGTGTGTGTGTGTGTGTTGTTTATTCCATTATTGTATTGTGTACGTTCGTGCGATTTGAAATAATTCCTCTCGTCTGTCACGCGAAATTCTCGACGATTTCCGCGTAGAGGCGCGCGCGGTATACGCGTATACTATGAGGTATAATATATTATTACGATAACCGCCGCCGCAGCAATAATTATTATTATAATATATCACAATCGTCGGTCGGTTCTCGTCGATCCGCGTCGTTCGTATATCATTATTGCCATACGACGTTGTTCTTCGCCGCAGTCATCTGTTGATGTTATAATCAACAAGTGAACGCGTCTTATCAACGACCGCACTATAACGGTTTTATCGTTTTTTATCGTAGTATAATATGATGTATTCACAACTCTTAACATTATATCCAAAACAATAATTACCATCGAGTTGTATACGAATAGTTTAAACTCAACGTTTAACGCGCAAGAATTTACTGATTACCATTTAGAAATAAACGTATTTATTATTATTGACGAATATCGTATTATTATACGTTGTTCGATTTTTAGTACATACATAATATGTATAATAGATAATATGAATAAAGAGAGTTATGATAAAAACGGAACTTTCGTTAGAATAAACTAAACGCTGACATTGGTAATATAATATGTGATTGTATTGAGAAAATGTTTAACGTCATATAAAATGTACAGTAATAAAACATTATTATTTAATTGCATCTTTAACTTTTCGCTATAAATTAAGTACGAATTGTAGAAGTTACTTAACTTTAAACGATTGTTGTCTTTCTAACTAAATTATTATTATTATTATTTTAGTAACTTTTTGATATTATAAAGTATTTTTTATAGGCAATGAGATATATGAGTAAGAAGTGTATACATGCATGTATATTGTATAATATATAAGTATCTTCAACATTATTTTTTATCTTATTGTTTCGTCCTTTATTTATTCAGCAAGTTAATTCAATTCAATTTTTAATTTAAACTTTACGATGAATTTGAAATGAAAGTATTAAAATATTAATAGATACAAGTTTTACGTTAATGCGATAAATACTATATTATACTCCATCATTATTGTGTTATTTAATTTAATTGATAATTTTATGTGTAAAATACGTTTTTAATTAAAAAACGGAAGTTCATTATACTGTATAGTAGATGTCGAGTGTTTCTCGTCATTGAGTAAATCACTGTAATGGATGTATTAAATTTTAATTCAATGATAAATTATTTTGCATATGAATAACGAATTTGAGCGAAGACGGTATGTCAACCTATATTAATTATTATAATGATATTTTAATAAATTAAATTGATATTGTTATATTAGTCATTCATTTTTTTTATTAATATTGTAAGTTTAATTAATTTTTGCTAAAACAAATCAAATAACTACATTATATAATAATTCAAGTAATATTTTTTCATATAAATATTTATATTAATATGACTAAATTATCTAAATAATAAGTCAATATCAATGTACCGAAGAACTGTGTGAATAGATTTGGGGAATAAATAGCTTAAAATGTATCCAAATACTTTTATAATTTTCTGAAGTTTAATTAATAATAATATACGTAGAGGAAAATATTAAATATGAAAATCGCCAATCATTACGTCATATTATAATATAGATATAATATATTCTTCGCGTTATTGGTTTTTATTGTACTTTATCAAAATTTATGCGGCTAATTTGTATTGTCTGTTAATGTTGACGATTTAGAGTACTCTTTTACTGTGACTCATAAACGACGATATTTACTAAAATAACCACATTTAGTTGGCGTATGATCATTGACCAATAGAGTAAGGGAATAGATACGAGGGACCTTTTAGTTTTTAAGGTGAGCACCGATGGATCATGGACTCATATACTAAACGAAAAAGCACTGGCACTGCTACGGTAAATCAGACGCATACAGCGTGATTGATTATGTCCTGTTGAGCTGAAGGATATTATTTCGACTTTAGGGGTGCTACACCATCAACGAGGCTACTATATAGCTGTTCATACGTGGCGACTTTCGCGTTAACTTTAACGTATACTTGTTGGGCTTATACATATAGAACATTAACGTTAACTCGTCTCGTTCAATAATACAGCACGAAGGACGAAGCAAAAGTTTTAGCCGAACTTCAAAGTTACACAACTTTGGTTTATTAACAATTTCGCATTTTTATAAAATCAAACTTTCACAAATGCCTTTGTCTAAGTAAATATAATATCGTGGTAAATCTTTACAGTTTTCGTTGTATTTATTTTTTAATATTTAAAAATATGATATTTTAATAGTATTATTTATTTATTAAATACCATTTTTTCCACCCCAAAGAATAAAAAAAAAGACTCAGTAGTTATAAAGCTTTATAAAATATTCAATGAAGAATAACCTTATAAAACTAGCTATAGTAAAAAAAAAAACCCAAACACGTTAAAATGATCATTTAACTATATTGTTAACATTTTCAAAGTTAACATACTTTTTCCTCGTCGTTAAATCAAGAAACATATTATGGAACCCTAATAACACATAAATACTTAGAAACTATTTTCTTTCTATTTGATATACAATAAAAGATGATTAATATTGTTATTTGTATAGTAATTTTTGCACTTATCGTTAAAGTTACTAAATACATTTGTACATTTAAACATTTTACTATATGTGCACTTAATGACTATAATTTAGTTACTGAAGAGGATGATACTTATACATTTCGATCGTTTACAAACGTAAGACATATATAATTTGACTTGTGAAACATCGCAAATTAAAAATACATATTTCTTACTAATTAAAAATTAAAATATAAAATTTTGATATTACCTTTAACTTTTAAGTTTAATAATACGGTCCATTCGTTCTAATATTTAAGATAACAATACAAAATTGGTTCTGCTTTATTCAAATCCAATTACACTTTCTTTTAATAAAAAATACCTACCTAACAAAAAACAATTATCAAAATATGTATAGAAACAAAAGTCATATTAACCAATATATATTTATTATTAATTTTAAATCGTTTGAACTAAACCATTGATCAATTTATGACATAGATTTACACGATTCTTCATTTTTAAACACCCAGTATCATAATCGAAATACCTATTAAGCAATAGACACTAATTAGTTTGATGCATGAGTACTTTAGAATATTTGAATACGAAAATTTTAATTTTCTATCAATTTATGACAATAATATCCAAATCAAATCTATTAAATTCTTTTAATTGTCATTAATTTACCACATGATAATTGCATTAATATAAGCTATTCGAATATGTTAAGTTGTTGCATAAACATATTTTAATATAATCTTAGTGTCATAATTTATAATTGAATATAGAATTTAAACAAAATATTAATAAATCGTTTAAGAAACACTATAACATCTTATTTTGAAACTTATGACGAGTACTTGCCATATCACTTGAAATTCATAAAATTATTTAAAACCAACAGTATATAATATGCTTATATCATTTTTGTTTATACAATAAAACAATATTATATTAATATATATATTTACAATTAAATTATATATGAATAATAAGAACAATAATAATTATTGTCCAACTTGACATAACTATACCTCATTAAAGCAATTATTCTATAAACAATAATAAAACAAATCTTTATCAAAAATGTTTTTATGTCATCAATATAAATTTATATAGATATATAATAATATTAGGAGAATAAATAATAGTAAATTTTATATACTATTATATTAAATAAATTTAAATCGATACGATAAAATAAAAAATCAATATTAAATTTGCGATTTTATAAATGATGATAATATACTGTAAAAACATACAATTCATAAAGCAATAAAATTAAATAAAAGTATTAAATCAACACATTTGTATATACACACACATATATATATATATGTATATAATATACACGGTAACGAATACAACAAATATATTTAGTCTTCTTTTTTCGGTGTCAGTAGAACGTTTTTTCTGTTTCTCAGAGTTTTACTCTTCTTTTCATTCCATTACGATTGCGGCTACAAAGAACGTGGGTGGGCAGCTGAGTGAATGGGGATTTATGGGGAGGGTGGTTGGATGACGGGTGAGGTTTCGGGCGAAAATGCAATATTACACGGGTGCCGGGACGAAACCGTGGACGTGCGGGGGTAGTCACGGTTGGGAAAGGGGGGTCGGTTGAATGAGGGTCGGTGTAGGCGACGATAGTGGTGGTGGTTAGGATGGGAATAAGCAGAGAGAGGTAGATACAAACGGTACTATACCGCTTCGTCGTCCCTTTACACACTCACTCGTCCTCATCCACCAAGTCTACACCGCCACTACCACCGGTCCAGCACCCGCAAACAAAACGAGTTGCCGTTGAGCCCGAGAGCTTGAGATTAATTATGAAACAAACTTTTAATGGGAAACATAATTAAAAGACGGCAGTTTTTGATACAAACGAGCTTTTCGAAGAGAGATTTAGAAAATATAAAACCAACGCGATACCTCTATAGTTTTAGTGTAGGTACATGTACAATACAATTATGTAAATAGCATATATACATATGTAAAATAGTATAACGTATAATATATTATAAATAATCATATTTTTCTAATAGATATTATACGTTTGATAAATTCATCTTATTATAAATTTAACAATTAGCAATCTTTTAAGTTTTTAATATTATTACTTCATATTAATCCATAAACATTAAACAAGCATCAGACAACAACACAGACCGAGTATTGGGTACAGCGTACTGCCTTGTTTCACTTTCCGCCAGGCTAATGATGTTTATAATAATATTATTATACATCACACTATAAGTAATTATAAAGTTAAAGAAACGATTTTAATTACACTTGGAAAGTTGACACGATTAATGATTTTTAAATTTATTTGATTATTGTAGTGAACATATAATAATAAGCTTTACAAAAAACACGCTATAAAAGCTATTAATTCAATTAAAATGAATCCTAATAATTAACTTTATCTTAGTATAATTTAAATAACTATTCAACAATTCAACATTACTTAACATAAGTTTCTAGAGTACAATTTGATAAACAATTTTTGAGATTATTTTGTATTATAATTAAGTTATGCATAATTATAGCATCGAATGTATCCAATTGTTATATCATTAAAATAAAAATTGATTATTGTACGTATAAAATTATATGAAAATAAATAATTATAAGCAATCTATAATAATCATAAAAATAAAAAAATTTGCTAAAAACTATTCCACGTCTAAAAAATTAGTTAAATAAAGAACCTATTTGATGAAAATTACAAGTCTCTTTATTCGTTGAAGTAAATTACTACAAAATAATTGATCATCGGTTTGAACCAATTTATTAAAAACCGGCTAAATAACTTTTAAAATCGTATAAATAACTGTTGGAGTATAGTACACGAGTATTGGGTATAAAATATTTATATTATGTAGGTATACTATTAATTTTCACATATAATATATTATAAATACCTACCTAAATCGAGTGCTTATTACGACATTGATTACTGCCCTAACCGTACTAGTGAGTAGTGATTATTGGACATAATACAATGAATTGATGTTGTGCACGCGGAAAACATAATAGTAATTCATACATATTTATAAATGTATTTATCTTCTATTAGCATGACTGACTATGGTAAATAAATATACAAAGGCACTCAAACAATCATTATCAATTAATAGCACAGACTAATCATAAGAATAACGAAAGTCAAACAAGTAATTAAGTGGGGCAATGAGAGCAAGAAAAGAATGAGGGGTGTTTGACAGGCCAGAACCCTAAATCGAATTACCGCAATAGTGAAAAGAAATCAATCTCGCTACACGTGAACTTTCCGAGGAAGATGTTTAGACTCTTGCACCCTCTGTCTGCCAGATTACTTGAGTTAAGCAGCTAGAGTGAACAAGAATATGGTCATGCAAAGATATTTATTAAGATAATAAGCTTTATTGCAAAGAATGTTTTTCTCTATGATAATATTATTTAATAATGTCGCGGCTAATATAATTCAATTTAATACATGACCAAGATTTGTATCTATTAAATTATGAGCATAAGATAGTTAAGTAAGTACTCAGTAAAAAACGTATTTATATTATTCTACCGTTAGTTATGACTCATAAATGAGAAATGTATTAATGAACACAGTTTTATAACCTCGACAATTTCTCATAAGGTTTTATTTTAAATCGTTCTTCAACATTTTCAAAAATTATTTACAATTTAGTTTTAAAATTAGCTTTGCAATATAATTCTATGGACCTATGAATATAAATTATAATAAATTATTAATTAGGTACTAGTGTACTACCTTAAAAAAAAAAATAGAATAGAAAATAACTATTGATCATGGTTTTTCTTTAATAAATATACATATTTTATAAAATTATATTAAAAATATTTTAAGCCGAATCGTTTAAAATAATTACACACAGTGTATGCAATTTATTTTTTTACTAACAATAACACTTTTTTTTATAGTTAGTTACTTACTTTAGTTTTTTAATAATTCTGGATGTTTGAATTCCTATAATTTGAGTGAAAAATAAGACGTTTTTGAAATTATAATATTACATTTGATTTTTATAATAATATATTTCATAAACTTTAATAATACTTAGTATTATCGTTGTAAGAAAATATAACTTAAATAAATAATTTATAATAGTATTACAACTGCCCAAGTAATAGTTAAAATAAGCTGTTTATTTTCTATACTGTTATATAATAATTTTTGTAATCTAAAACTAAACTATCGATATTAATTATTTATCTTAAAATTCGCCTCAATTTTGAATTTTAAAATGTCACTATACAAAATATATTTTTTATCCCTATTAGAACTTCGTTACATAAAATCTATCAGGAAATATTTGACATTTTATCGGGTGCAAGTTTACATAATATTATGTAAGTAAGTATAATAAAGAGTTTTGCATTATGGATGAATTAACAACAAATATAAAACAGTAGGTATAAAATATATTGTGTTACCTCTGATAGTTATGACTATTAGTCATAAGAAGTTTTAATATCAAAATAGAGTACTTATCAGTTATCAGATAAAATAAAGTGTAAACTAACTTTTGTAAAATAACGCTTAGACTTATGCTATATTTTAATTTATGTATTATAATTTTCCCTTAAGCAAGGTTGATAAGTTTGATAATTCAATATAAATATATTTATATTATACTATACAACTTATATTATGTACATTAATTATTTCTCCAAAATAACTACATATTTTATCCATTATATATTTAATTTTTTTAATCCTGTTTTTCGGTTAAATGAATGACAAAATTCTAAATTTCTACCTAACCTAACCTAAACTAACATAAACCTTTATGATTTCTGACTATAAATTTACATAGTTATTTTAATTCAATACATATCTAAAACAAATTATAAGACTAACGAAAATATAGCAAAATGCAAAACCTGTAGGGTAATCCTCGAATAGAATCAAATACATATTAACACAATGTCCCAATTATACGGAAGAAATTGGAAAATGTTTAATACTGGACGTCTTGGATACGGTAATAAAAATAAATCCAAAATTCCCAAAATATAAATAACTAAAATATATTGGTTTTTTATAACCCAACATTTTTAATATTCTAAGTAAAAATTAAATTATAATATGAAGTAAATAAAAAAAAATAAAAAACAAAACAAAACAGCGAAAATAGAGTAAGTATTATAAAAACCGAATAACCTGTAAATTAGAAATGTATGTATTTTTATCAATTAAAAGATAAAAACAATAATTATGAGTACACATATTTCTGGTGAAACGGAAAATATTAATTGTACTTGGTTTCCAACTTACTATTATTTTTGTTTAAATGTAATATATATATATTTAAATTGTTTTTGTTACCTACCCTAAACTCAATACACTTTATTATATTGAAATATTCTTATTTATAAACTTCAATCGTATACACTGTATATAATTAAGTATACAATGAATATTATGTTGTATAAATATAAATATATAATAGTAAGTGGTTAACATTGGTTAAGCTGTTGATGTTTATATTATTTTAAAAATAACACTTATATTTCATACAAATAATAAAAAAAAGTTAAATTGTTTTTGGGTGACACTATGCCGTTTTCCGTCTGACCCTTGTAATGACAATGTCAATATAAGAAACGTGCAGCAACCACCTCAAGTCCTCAACCACTGCTGCAGTCACCGATTGCTTGTTTTTTAGGGGTTGAAAACGTCAACCGAGCTGGGTGCGGCCATAGACATATAATATATATATATATATTATATACATACGTAACGAAAGAAACGATCGGTGGCGGTGGTGGGGCTGGCAGTATGTGGATAAGTGTTCGACACTTAAACCCAAAACACGATATGTCCATTTAAATATTATACACTTTTATCATTCCCCCTGTCATACAGTTTTCTACTGTCAACTCCGATGTTGTTGGTTTTAGCTCATATATACGCAGTTGTTTTCAGTTAGAAAATGCTAGGGAAGTATAATGTTCATAATATTAAAACCAATCAAAATGAATTATTCAGATAATATAAAATAAAAATAATAAATATGTCAATTATAATATATTAGTATAGTATGTAATCTATTCGAAATAATATTTAACTATATAAACAAAGAAGCAGTGCGCCAATATACAAAGATTATTATATAGCCATAGCAGTATAATAATTATTTGCCTTATCTGAATTTTTAATTTGACTGTTTTTTATCATACTTAAGTTAAAAAATGTATACATTAATAATAATAATAATAAAACGTTTAAAATGTTTAATTAAAATAAAAAAACGAATAAAATGTAAATACTATTTTGTTAAAAAAACTACATAGTTTTTATATGAATCTGAATATTGAGAAACAAAATTAAGGTATCTTCATTTAAATATGTCTTAAACATTATGTTTAAAGTATAAAATCTTTTCACTAAAATGCAAGTTGAAAATTGTTAAAATCAATCATTAATATATACGTCAATGGATCGTAAATAACTACTGTTTAATACTCAAAAAGAACAATTCATTTGCATTAAAAAAAAAGGAAGCCGCTCCTGCAGTTAAACCTAGTAGGTAATTTTGAACTTATTATTATATCAGATCAGTAAACGGTGAATTATTTAAACATATCGGTCCAACCGAATCGTGTATTTTAATATTTACATCTTAACAACATTTACTTATCAATAGTTAGGGTCAATGGTTTTGTGACAGGACATTTTCTGAAGCACCCTCCATTTTTTCACAACTTTATACTATGCACGGTGTGGGTGTTTTAATGTGATTCTAAGTATTTCCATACATTGTTACCAAACAAAACAGTTAGTATATGTTGTTTAAAGCTTTAAAACCCAATTTAAATCCAAAGAGTATAATGATAGATTATGAAAGAACCACGTTCTGAAACAGAGTTCCTAGGAAATTAGGTAGTCTTTTTTTCTCCCATGTGTCGAAATGTTTATGATGATAAATTCAATAAAATTAGGAAAATATACCATTGTAAAGATCCTGAGTTCTCATAACGGATTCGATCTGAGTATTTGTAACTATCTAATAATTATAGTAGACGGTACAATCACTTTTTTTTGTTTTTACTCCAAGTATTTTATTACAATATTTAAAGTTTAAACTCTGAACACAGCAATACAACTACCTTTATAAAACAATTTTTCAAGAATTACTTATTAAGGAAAAACAAATTTCAAACATTTTATGTATGAATAATATGACTTTCATAGTCCTTGTCATTGATTGAAAATTATTTTAGATGCATCTTCATTACGAATGAGGTATGACTTCAATCTGTTTAAAATAATTAAAAAATGTACACTTTTTATATAATATTTGGAACGGGGCCAACAAAAATGTTCCTATCTATAATTTTTTCCATGTCATAGGATTAGATACCACTATCAAGCGCTTGTAGTTTAAAATTAAATATTTATTGATTATAACATAAAATAGAGAGTAACGTGTCATCTTAAATTTTTTCTGATTTATAAGTAGCAAATTATTCATCATACGTAATATAAACTTAGACTATAATAAATTACAATATTCGACTTTACATTATATAACATTTAGCTATTTTGTGTATAATATTCAGCATAATTTACAATAATAAAAATTATTTTGAACAAACCGTGACTATTGTATTATTATTGCTTTCCTTATTCTGTCTTAATAATTATATATTATGATGCTTTACGGATTAATCAAATTTATCATTAAGTTACATATTGAACCACTTCCAAAAATGTTGAGAAAAAGTTGTAAAACACATGATAAAGTTTTCATACATAAAAAGAATGCTGTTATATTAATAACTTACAACAAAAATGAAACACTTCATTTAACTCAAAAGCGCAAATATGTAAATCGTTCATCAAAATATCCAAATTTACAACGAAATTCTCCAAAAGTCTTAATAACTTCTATAAGCTTAATATATAGGTGATATGGGATAACGTAAATTTCGTTTATATTTTACTTAAAAGTAAAAACAAATCTAGTAGGACTCTTGTTGAAGGACAAAACTGTTATTCATTATATTTTATATTATACTAAGGCATAATATTTTATTTTTAGTTTCATATGTCTACTGTATGGCCTTGATACATACAAGTTTAAATTTGTATATGTAATTAGACAAAAAAATAATAAACCAGAGCACTACAATATAATAATTAATAGGTAAATATTTTGAAAATAATAGTTTTTATAATAGTGGAAAGTTTCAGATCTATAGTTTAATAGAATTGTGTTTATTATTATTTTATTTTATCAAGAAAATAATATACAATCTGTACACAAACAAATACAATAAGTATTAAGTATAAAAGATTAAATGACTTGGTGGCTTAAATGAAAAAAGAGGGCGTCCAATAATACTACTTCAAAATTTTTATTGAATTACAATAAAATAACTAAAATCGATATTTTTCGTTTGGATATAATTTTGATAAAATGTGTATTTTAATTGCTTATAAAAAAAATTGAAACTATGTTTTATTGATATTTTTAACTGCTATATAAACAACTTATGGGAATCTTAGTGTTGTTATTTTGACTGAGAAATAAAAATGATAAAAATATTTATAGAAAACAAATTAAAAATTATTTTTTATTACTTTAATTTATAATTATATAAGAAAACAAGAATTAAAATATTTAGAAAATTTTATAATGCTTAGAAAATTATATTATAATTTTTATGGACATTTCAGAATTCCACAGTTATTTCATTTAAATATTCCGTAATAAAAAAGAAAAGAAAAACATTTCGATTTTATCAAAACCTAGGGTTATGTACTTATATTATATATCTATTTGTTTTTCCACTATTATTGCTTGTTAATTTTTCAAATAAAAAAAAAAATGTTAAGTAAGTCCTTTTTTTACCCCCTTTCCTTCCAATAAAAAAATGTATCAATTAGAAAAAATGTTATACCAGAAAATCGCCTAAACAGTGACGGCAAAAAAATAAAATATAACACATCAAAATATATAAATTAATATACTAATAATGCAAGATAATTTATTATGATACCTATACATCATCTTCTCACAAATAATAGTAAATTCTATCATAAATGTAAGTAAAGGGTTTATAGTATATACATATAGGACTATACAGAATTAGATTTTAATTGAAAGGTAATGTAATTGGTAATTGTGTTACAATGAGAAAAAAGTTTATTTTCAAACCATCCCGTCGTAAGTATACGAGGACATAATATATATTGCATGTAACTCAGGGGAATGTTGTTTAAACAAGGAACACACGCTAGTCTGAAGATGTAGTATACATTATTAATGTACACAAAATAAATACCTTTTTCTTAAATAACGAAAATATTTGAAATACAAAGAAAACATTATTCATAAAACGAGAGAAAATCGTTTTTAAAATCTTAAAACGTTTTGAATAGATACTCGTAGTTTTCTTTTAAAAATGTTATCAACTGCTACAATAAAAAATTCAAAGAATCTAATTCTATTTGAACATAATTAATCTTTATCCGCTGTAATTGTTTTCATTATAGAACGGAGTATATTGGCATAATGATAAATATGAAATATGTGTTATAAATTATTTTTGTTGATTATTTTCAAACGTATCCGTTATTATTGTGCATTTATTTATTTATACGATTTATCATTAATTTAATTCACCATATTCGCAGTAATTATAATAATATGAGATTATTTTTTTTATTAATTTGCAATATTATATATTATTTAGGAAACTATTAAATAAAAAAGATTGATCACTAAAAATAACCATAGTCGTTGGATTAACCGACACAACGGATAACAAACACTACAGACATTTATATTATTGAAGAGTACTATAAACGACAAACATTTACAGATATATATAATTATATAAGTAAACAGTACATGTATTATTTATATTTTATACTTAATTTATATTTGGGCATAATACAATATTTTATGTATATAAATAATGTGTATAAAATATATATATTACGGTGAGTTAACTCGAATCCCAATAAACAACGCTGCAGTAATATTTTATTTAATAATAAAAAAAAATAAAATAAAAATTATAAATAAATACTTAAATGGTGTATCAATTATATACAATACTAAAGAAAATGAATAATAAATAATAAATTAGGAAACACAAAATGTCTATTGGTGATAAATATTTATAATTCTATGATACTTCTTAATATTAAACTGAAATTGTTTTTAAAAGTAAAAAAATACTTTAAATGTTTTCTTTAATATTAATGCAATAGTATTAATTAAAAAAAATTATTCTCATTTGTCTTTAAATTATATACTTATTTGAAACATTGAAAACCATTCGCCATAAGTTGTATATTTGGCTTTACACTTTTAAAAAAAAGAATAAACTTTTACAAATGTTTATTTAATTAATTTTAAATTGGTCAACCATTTAAGTCATAATTATAATATATTAAATGTTAATTTAATTTTAGATTTTGAGTATAGCGATTAATATTTTATTAATTTTACAATCATAATTTTTATTTGTTTGTGTAAATGATTTATTCTAGAAAAATTGATTTGAGGATTGTTTCTGATAAGAAATTTATTCTAATTGGAAAACAGTTTTCGAAACAAAATCGATTTTATTTTTTTGATGTAACTCAAAAACAAATTACCATAAAAAATTTTAAGTACAAGTTTCTTCATACGTTGTTCTTATCTTAAAGAATATCGAACAATTATACTCGATATATAAATATACATACTAGAAATTTAACGAAGAAAAATTGTATAGTCACAAATTTAATGTTTTTAAGAGCAATGTACTCAATGGCATTTCATTCTTTTTTCTTTAAAATGTTAAAAATATTTTTGAGCTTCGAAAAAAAATTATCACAATTTAATACAAATTTCCTACATAGGTTTTTCTTAATAACGATTCAAAAATACAAAAGATACATATGCGCGAATTTTTTTATGGACATTTGTAGTTTAAATTTTGATGAAATTAGATATTTAAACGAAGAATAACAATATTATAGTTTTTTTTGTTTTAATTCAAAAACATCATTGATGCATAATGGTAAAAATTAATTCAACTACCATAATAACTAATAAAAAATGTAGCACATAATAAAATATATTAAGTAATAAAGTCTTACAGTCTGCTCAAAACGTTTTTCACCGTATACAATGATTTGAAATTAAATTCAGATTTAACACTTCCATTTCAGTAATTTATTTAATTATGTATACAATAGGAACACTCGACACGCATACTATTCCTATACAGAGTGGTTACCTAATTTATCAATTTTTTTTAAAATTATAATTCGACTAATTTTTAAAAATCATGAACTTTTGGACAATAATTATTTCATAATAATATGAATTTAAATTTTAAAAATTTAAATAAGCAATATAGAATAAATTGATTGACCGACTTCCGTACCGGTACAACTATAATATTATCATCAAACAAAGCAACAAAACTTTTTATAAATAAGTATATACATGGAAAATAGCCAAACAGAATAAATAATTATCATTCAAAATATAAAATAAGATAATAACATGGACATATAATAAGACTTTTTTGTAGATTTATGAATTATTTAGATTTAAAATAATTTTCAAATAATTGCAATTGAAATTAATTTTAAAAAATAGGACCAAAAATAATTCTTCTTTACTATTTCATCTTTTAATTTCTTTATATTTAATATTTTAATCATTATTTTAAATCCAGAATAGCCATGTTCTAGGATAACTGCTAAAAAGGAAAACAACTACGAGAAAGGACAAGAAAAAATTATTTTATATTTTAGGTAATAGAAATGTTATAAGTTATGATTTATGAATAAAATGCTAACAGATTTCTCAATTTAATTATCTAATATAAGATTATATAATGTATATTTATTATTATTTATAAATACTTAAAACTATATCAATTTATCATATCATAATGTAATATTGTATATTGTTATAAATATAAATATGTATCATTTTTATTTTCATTATACTTTTTAGTTTATTATGTTTTGACATTTAACATTGCAAATATGATAGCAATAAGTAAATAATATACCTAACTATAATAATCTATATTTAAGATTTTAGATTTAAACGGAGCGATGAATGTATTGGAGTGGTATAAAATGTTGTGAATTTTCATTTTGTCTGCAATCGCAGTAATAATTGTGAACATTAAAAATGCTTCGAATTTCAATTTTAAGTGTTACGATAACTCAGTTAAAATGCTAATTAAATCAGATATTTAATTTAACCATTTAGTCATAATATAATAATATAATAACAGACTTTTAGAATACCTATATCGTATTTAATATTTTCTAAACCCACCGAACGCTTGTTTTTGCACATACCTAAGTATTTCGTAGGTAACTAGGTATACTGTACTATATATTATTAAATAGCATCTACACCTACAATATATTTTATAATATTGGCAGATATTTTAGAGATCAATAACTTCCTAGCTAGTTGTATGAAGTCCTTTCGTTACTTCATATCGCTCAATCCCTATATTTATTTTTCAAACTGAATACTTTTATTTTCTGGACATGTCTTGTAATTACAATTTTAAATACGTACGCTATAATATTTTACATTTGTACATGAAGCATAATTAAACGAAATAATTCGTAAATAATCTCGTAAATACATTATTAATATCTATATATTTGCTATTTATATTTTGAATATACTTTTTTTTTTAACTATTATATTGTTATTCATTATATACCTAAAAATGTTCAAGTATAGTATACTTATTATACTCGTTTGTCAGTTACGTATTTAGGATTACAAAAAACAAAAATCGTCATGCGTAGAAGTTAAACGATTTACTAAGCTCCGTCGTCAGGAAACAAACATATAGCAATGAATATACCCTTTAGGTATTTCGCGTAAAGCCAATGATATTTGTTCGCCAAAGAAGGTTTCGTAAAAAGGATCATGTGTCGATTTTCAAATGAAGATAATATTCAAAATGTAATAAAAACACTTATAATGCACACATGACGTACATAATAATATATACGCCGAAAATATATTATAGGATGTATTATAATATGAACCCAATACAAAAATAAGTCGATACAATATTATATTTTATTAAAACCCTACTATATTCAAAACTGGTAAAATATTTTTATTTTTTTCGACAATTTACATCAATTAAACATATTAATATAAATAAGATACGTATACCTTCGCACTTTTGAGAGTAATACCAAGTAAATTAAGCTGTTATATCAAATTTTCTTTGAAGTTCCTTTTAATGTACAATAAAACAAACAAGAGCGTAGTGGAGAATGATTGTAAATTTGAAAAATGGTCTAGCTTAAGATAGCTAAAAAAGGTCAAAAAACTTGTATACAAAACTAAAAATCAGATAAAAGTGTGAAGCTTGAGATTGATCGATTGGAATTTATAACACTATTTCTTTATAGGTTCCGAATTTCAGATCAATAGATTTTTGATATTAAAAAAATTAACACGTAGGTTAGTCTACCATGAAATAAACATATATCTAAAGTACTTAATATTATGTGATCGATATCATTATAATATAAATATAATTGATAAATAAAACGAGAAATGAGCTCAGAAAAATCAGTAGTTTTCAAAGTGCTAAATATAACATACACACAGAAGACCGTACTTGTAAAATAAGTCCATTTAATAATTATCGTTAACAAAACGCTATAAAAAAATATCGTTTAAACCCTCATTGGCTGCTTTACTAAACCCACGAGTATACAATATCCGTTATCCAAATGATGAATCAATAAAAACCTTGGATTGGTGGCTTGTTTTTAAATGCAATTACACCAAATGATTCATTTAAAAAAATACTTTTTTTTGTTTTATTCGGTATATCTATTGCGACTTCATACGGTTATTATTAATTCTGTATAATTTAATGTATTTCTGTTTAGAGACAATTCTAAACAAGGATAAAAAAATGTAATAAATCGTTTCTAAAAAAAAAAGTAAAAATTGTGAAAACTAAAGACTAAAACTAAAAAAAAACCATGTTTGTAGTGTTTATACCATTTTCAAAAAATAAAAATAAAACAAGATAAGTTTCTTAAAATATTTGTAAAAATAGAAAAGAAATGTAAGAAAATATAAATTTGGAATCATATATAATTTAAATATATAATAATATAAACGTCAAATGATATATGAATCAAACAACTTAGACTTAAAATAATAAAGACGACTTAATTTGTTGACAATATTGCAATTAATGATATTACTCCTTTATAGACTTTAATTTTACTGGAATTTGTCAATTACATTCCATTGTCCCTTTAGACCTTTACAAATCACTAAGTCTCATGAGACTCCTAGTAATTTATGGGATTTAAATTGA